>NW_007253679.1:434905-570309 GCF_000164805.1 Carlito syrichta | reverse complement strand
TTTTGGTCTTTTCTTCATTTGTGTAGATTTTTCTCTCGTCTCTTAGTGGCTAAAGTCCCTTAAGCTCTAATCTCCAGCCTCTCCCCTCTGTTTTTGTTGCAGACAGCTAACCTGCTGCCTGGGAGATCTGTGACTTGTCTCTGTTCAGCGTAGAGGAGGGGCTTTGTCTCTGTTTAATGACGTCACCGTGGGAACCAAGGTGGAGCCTCTGATAGGTGGCGGGGCAATGCAAATCTGCCTTGAAAATGGCAGAGGTGGTAGTTTTACTTTCACTTTTAGGGATGCTCATGTGAGTCTCTAGGCGGGACCAGCTGCACAGCTGGGCGCTGGATCCAGGGTGCCACCAGCAGGCTAGGGTGGAGGAGAGTGTTGGGCATTCCCTCCTCTGGAGCTGGAAGCCTCCGATCAGCACCTTACACAAGCTTGCAGTCGCATGCTGAGTACCTCAGCCAGGGTGGGCCCGGGGTTCCAGATCTCCAAAGCTCCAGAGGGCAGGTGGTGGCTCTGGGTCCCTCACAGGGCACTTCAGCCAGAAATGGGAATGTTATCTCTTAGGGGCGGGTGCCCAGAACCTCCCTGAGTGACCAGCAGCTTGGTGCTGAGTGCTGGTCGTGACGATGTAACCAGGGAGGGAGCTGGGATCCGGGATTCGGGATTCCCCAGCCAGCCAGGGTTACATATAATGGAGCAGCCACTGCCGGGCCGCAATATCTGGCCCTGCATGGGACCAAAAGTCCCCGGGCCTCGTACCAGTGTGGCTGGCGCTGGGCAGGGGGTTGCAGGAAGAAAAGTAAGAATCTTTTTGGGAACTCATGTTCAGAGAGTCTCACAGATCCACCCATGTCGTTGTCATCTTCAGGAGTCTCCACTGAGTATGACTGACACCAAATCCATCCAATTTGCTGTGAAGTCCATATATTTTTCCTTCTTTATGGCTGCATAATATTCCATTGTGTATATGTACCACATTTTTTTATCCAGTCCAGCTTTGATGGGCAACATGGTTGGTTCCATGTTTTTGCTATTGTGAATAGAGCTGTAACATATGTGTGCAAGTATCTTTTTTGTAGAATGATTTGAGTTCCTCTGGGTATATCCCCACAATTGGTTTTAAATGTGGCCCTTTTCTTATAGGAATACTAATAACAACAATAATAGAATAACAATCTAATACAGTTCTATATCTTAGAGAAGCACTGTGAAAACTCAACTATAGGCAAGTGAAAGAGTAGCAGTATGAAAATAAACACAATTCATTCTTTCCTTGAAATGATCTCTTGTGTACTATACATCTCAGATGATTTGCACAATTCACAGCAAAAGCTTTAATAGCCAGAAGTGTTATGCAGTAAAATGGCATATACAACTGAAGAAAATACCTTTCCTTTTGTGTGGGCTTTTTATAAGCTAAACGTATAGTTGGAGAGCAGAGAATTAAACTCCATTAAATGTCATAAGTTTTATACCAACATCCCAAAAATGCAATTTCATGAGATGGGTATTACTAGAGTCATAGGTCTTAACTCACAGTTCTTGACATTTTATTGGACGATAAATCCTGGAATGCCTAGGATATTAGATGGTTTAGGTATTATCTTAGTACACTTTGCACTGCTATAACAGAACACCTAGGACGGGGTAATTTATAATAAACAAACATTTCTCGTGGTTCTAGAGACTATGAAGTTCAAGATTGAGGGGCTGACATCTAGTGAGGGCCTTCTTGCTGAATTATCCCATAGTGGAGGAGCAAAAAGAGGGTGAGATACAGAGACCTAAAAGGGCCAAACTCATCCTTTTATAAGAAACCTACTCCTGCGATAATAGCATTAACCTATTCATAAGGATGGTGACCCCATGATCCATATATGTCCCACCATCTCCCCATTCCCAACACTGTTGCACTGGAGAATCAAACACATGAACTTTAGGGGATACATTCAAACCACAGCAGGTATGAAGACACTGGATTCAGTTGGGATGTAGACACCACGAATAACAGCAGCAGCAGCAGCATATGGTCTTGAAATAATCAACTCTTCCTGATTTCCTGTAGGGGTTAGGGCAGAATAACTGCTTTCACAAAGAGCCTCCCCCCATCCAGAGTCCCTTGCCTATGCCACCCATCCCCCTTCTCAGGCAACCAGACATATTCTGGGTCACATACTGCATTCTTCTAAAACCTGGTCTTGGCCAGGCTCGTTGACTCAGTCTAATCCCAGCACTTTGGGAGACTGAGGTGAGAGGACTGCCTGAGCCCACAGGTTCGAGACCAGCCACAGCAAATTGGCGAGACCTCATATCTCCAATAAATCAAAAATTAGCCAGGCGTGGTAGCGCATGCCTGTAGTTCTGGCTACTTGGAAGACTGAGGTGGAAGGATTGCCGCAGTCCAGCAAGATGACATTGCCGCAGTCCAGCAAGATGCACTCCAGCCTGGGCAAGGGAGTGAGATTCCAACTCAAAAATAAATAAATAAATAATTAATCCTGGTCTTTTCCTTAACCCATCACAATCACATCACTGTGTACTGAGTCATATCCAGAGGGGTTTCTCCCTTCCAGGCAACTGCTTATCCATGCAGAAAAGCAAGTTGGGTTTCATCCAAGAAACAAATTCCCTGCCTCTTATTTCTTAGGCTTGGCTTTTTCCCTCCTTTAATTTAGTTCTACCTTATGCATCTAATAATCATTAAACAAATATCTGAATTGGGTATCTACTGAATTCCAAGCAGAGTACTAAGATATAATAGTAAACAAGACTGGTATAGTCCCTATCCACATGAAGCTGTCATTCTACTGGGGAGACAAATTTAAATATTTACACAATTATAATAGTGATACTTGCTACTTACCACGGAGAACTCATAGTAGAAGTCACAAAGTGGCTACCCATGGACAAAATTTGGCCTAGAATTTCAGATAGTTGCCAAATTTTTTTTTGAGTCAGGTCTCACTCTGTCGCCAAGGCTGGAGTGCAGAGGCATGATCCTGGCAATCACAACAACCTCAGGTAGTTGATCCTTCTACCTCAGCATCTTGAGTAGCTGGGGCTACAGTCACATGCCGCCATACCTGACTAATTTATATATATATTATATATCTCACTATACATATGGACTATAGTGAGATTTGTTCACCATTAAATCCTCAATGCCCAGAACAATGTAAATATGCAGTACACATATATAGTGAGAGAGAGACGAGGTCTCACTATGTTGCTATGTTGCCCAGGTTGGCCTCAAACTTCTGGGCTCAAGCAATCTACTCACCTCAGCCTCCCAAAGTCCTTGGATTACAGGCATGAGCCACTGAGCCTGGCCCCAACATTTTTTTTTAAAGAAATTTTCACAATAAAAGGATTTTCTGCTACTGCTTTAAAAAAGTGACTGGAACCAAATAGCATCTTGATAAGGCACATGGTTTCTGGTTTTCCACAGTCTTTAGTACTCTCTTCTGTCTCCCTGACAATGAACCCAAGTTCCAGTCACCATTTGTCATCACATTTATGTTGCTGTTTTTCCTCTAGACCTGCAGAGTCTAATGCAGTAGCCACTTGTGACTTTAAATTTAAATTTTAATTAATTAAAAGTTAAATATAATTAAAAGTACAGATCCTTGATTGTACTAGTCACATTTCAAGTGCTCAACGGCAACATGTGGCTAATGGCTACCATAATGGACCAGACAGATAAAAAGAACTCCCATCATCAAAGAAGGTTCTGCTATAAACAATTCATTTGGTTTTTTTTTGTTTGTTTTTTTGTTTTGAGTTGGAGTTTCACTCTGTCACCCATGCTGGAGTACAGTAGCACACTCACAGCCACCTCAGTGTTGATCTGCTGGGCTCCAGCGAACCTTCCGCCTCAGTCTTCCAAATAGCCGGAACTACAGGCATGCGCTACTATGCCTGGCTAATTTTTTATTTATTGTACAGTTGAGGTCTCACCAAGTTGCCTGGGTTGGTCTCGAACCTGCGGGCTCAGGCAATCCACTCATGCTGGCTTCCCAAAGTGCTGGAATTATAGGCTGAGCCACAGAACCCAGCCAATTCATTTCATTTTTTATATCGGGGGTGTCCAACCTCTTTTGGCTTCCTGGGGCCCCATCAAGTAAGAATTGTCTTGTGCTGCACAAAAATTATATAATATAGTTAGTGTATATACATAATAAGACTTCTTTTTTATATTTCTTATTATAAAGTTTAGAAAAATGAGAACAATATAAAACTAATAGGAAATTTGACCTGGTTTTTGTAAAACTAATCTATCAATGGCTGGTTCAATAAAATTGGTTGCAATTCTTAGTGAATTCTCAAGGTGCTCATCAGAAAAGCTTGTTAGAATTTTGCTCTTCGTATGCTTCATAATTGAAAACAGCAGTTCACAAATGTACATGCTGCCAAAAAGTGATGTCATGAATAAGGTGTGGTTGTAAACTTCTAAAATGGCACTACACAGGGGGTCACGAAGAAAATGAAGGATAAAAAACACATGATGTTAGAAGATTTTGTGGAGTTCCATTACCAGCTGTCCTGGGCTACAGGCAACATGTCGGCTGTGGATTGGACATGCCTGTTTGACATCATTCCCTTTGGTTCCTATACACGTATCAGTTTGAAAGCCCTAGTATAGGATGATATGAAATTTTTAAGTGGGAGGGCCAAATTGGATCTGGGAATTCAAGGAAGGCTCCCCTATGGAAGTGACCACAAAGGTGGGACCTGAAAGATGTGGCAATCTTATCTGATTGAAGGTAGTTGGAGGAAAAGTGATCCAGGCAAAGAAAATAATGTGTGAGGAAACCTAAGGTGGAAATTTTGCTTATAGCAATCTTTCCTGATGATCTTAGCTTACTTCATGTCTCCTTAATAAACAAATTAAATCCTTGGTTAGCACATATTCAAGCAGCAGGGGGCCACACATAAATCTGGAGCTTCAAATAATATTTACATACTAGTTTTTTTCAAGGATCACTCAAGAAACTGTCTCTACTTGAAGAGCGTATACCAGAAAATCAACTTTTCTTCCTCTCCATGTCAGGATGATAGCTTCCAATACTGAGACTATCAAGGCCCTAAATATGAAGGCCATCTACTCTGCTAAGCAGGCCATCTCCCTGGGAACAGCAAATGCTCTTCTAGAGTGGATTTCACTGCAGTCTTTTTCCATTATAAAGGACAATGACGTATCTGTAGAGGAAGGGACTCTACCTTTGGGTTTTTTAAGAACTTGTATCTTCACTGAAAATGGCTTGCTTTGAAAGTTGTTTCAGATCCCATGCTGCTGAAAGTCAAGTTTTATGCAAACAGATTCTCAAACGCTGGGGTCTATTTTTTATTGGCGGTATTCTGGGACTCTTGGGGGTAAGAATATGAAAGCAGGTCTGATTTTTCCACTGAGGGACACCTTGCTTTTATGGTTCCTTGCAACTAACTTCTACTAAGTGACAACCATTTCCAAAGCTTCACTAGTTTTGCTGAGAATAGAAAGAAAAATAGGTAACTAAGTATTGTCCTAAAAAGTTCACAACCCAGAGGTAAAGCCGACATAAACAAGCACAATCCCTCCAATTAATGTAAAAATAGACACATGTTGGTAAAAAAAAAAACATCAGGGCCAGTCAACATACAAAACTTTCAGAGGTCCATCTCTCCCCTGGTTCTTCCACTGACCTCTCACAGGACATACAGGCACAAAAACAAACCCAACTTGACACTTTTTTGCCTAAGCCCTTCCGCCTACCCTCCTCTCTCAGATCCTTGAGACCAACAAAATTTAAGATTTTACTCCCATCAACAAACTCCCCAACCCAACCCACAAAATACCTGCACGTACCTAAGGCTGCATTTTATACTTCATTAACCTGGTATTTTTCTAGTGTCAGCAGGGATCTCCATCACACCACCAGATGACGACATCACCCTTCCTGGACTCCACATGTGTTTATTTCAAGAAGAAACAGAAAATCCTCCACACTCGAGCCCTTCCAGTTGGCCTGTCTAATAGTTGCTTGTACTTTCATCTTTACTGTGAAGCAACCCTGTTAAAAAATTTATTTTTCAGGTGCCACCATGGATAAATCCACCTTTTGATCAGGGAAAAAACATACGTGAAACTGAGAAAGGACCCGTTTTCCTTTTTTCTGGGAAGGTTTTGGGGATGTCAGTCACTGTAAAAATCTTTTCTTGGGAATTCCGTCCACATCTGCAAACTGTTGCTGTAAGGTCTATGCAGAAATCCATTTAAGAATATAGCGTTCTCCCTGATAAGCAATCTTCCTTGGAAAACACCAACCTGGCCTCCTCAGCTGAACTATAAAGTCACGTCGCTTTCTTTTTTTCTATGACAGGACAGAAGGAAGTGATTCACACACCTGAATTCCCGAAGAAACAGAAACTTTCACACAGAATGGTGTTTTGATAGCTTTTCTTTTTTTGGAAGTCACGATGTACATGTGAGTTTTAAGGGTTCCTTATTCAACAGGGAAAGAAAACCTAAGATAGGAGAATAACATTG
This sequence comes from Carlito syrichta, assembly GCF_000164805.1. NCBI lineage: Eukaryota > Metazoa > Chordata > Mammalia > Primates > Tarsiidae > Carlito > Carlito syrichta. The sequence goes on along the minus strand of NW_007253679.1, from coordinate 563,792 downwards.
TGACTAATGCAATATTTAAATGATTTCTAATCAGCTGGGTGTAGTGGCTCCTGCCTATAGCCCCAGTTACTGGGGAGGCTGAGGTTGGAGGATCACTTGAGCCTAGGAGTTCAAGGCTTCACTGAGTTATAATCTTGCTACTGCGCTCCAGTCTGGGCAACAAAGTTAAGACCCTGTCTTTAAAAACAAAATGAAATAAATGATTTCCATCTTTCCTTTCTTTTTAAAAAAACGTTTTTTTGTACTTTACCAGAAGCAAGCATGTTTGCAAATTATAATGTAGACAGAACAAATTTGTGATTTCTGGTCACTATGCCTACACTACTATTAAGCAATGTTGTCTAAGCCCACTGACCCCTCTTAGATCTAGGCCAAAGGACCATTGTCCTGGGCTATATACTTTTGAGGGTAGCTCACCCGAAAAATCAAAAAATGCATTTTTTTTTCTTTTCAACCTGCTAAGGCAGTTTGGTTTTCTTAATTCAGTAACCAACTGAGCCAATGAGAGGGACTTATTAGCTGAACTTGGACCCCAGGCCAGAGGATGCTGAACTGCGAGCCCATGAGATCATGAACCATATCCTATCTTCCTTGGAAACCTAAGACAACATGAGTGCCTAGATAGACAGGATTTCCAAATAACTCTGTTGCCACCCTTCTCCTTGTTCAGAGGATACTGTACTCTAAGAGGCATTTAGAATCTCTGGAAGGCCTGAGTCAGATACAGGAGACCTGGAGATGAAGAATCTGCCTGATCCACCTTCCTGGCAAGCTTCAGCAGAGAGCTTGAACCCATTTTGGGTTCAGTGGGCCCAGAAGTCTTGGTCCTGAGCCTGGCTCCCACCCGGCCCTGTTCCAGCAGATCCATGCTACCTCACAGGCTCACTGGCCACAGGGCTGGGCCTGGAGAGACTGAGGCTTCAGGCTGAGAGCTGTAGGGCCCAGAAGAGGAGGTAGGCACAGCTATAGTAGACTGTTAGCATATTTGGATATTTAGTCTATAGGTCCCCATTAGCACTTGCCCAGGCCCCACCAATGTTAGGGGCAGCATGCGTTGTGTCCTTGTTTAAAAATAACAGCACTCAATTAAATTGCTCTACAATTTAAATCAGCTCTGGAAAGTCATTATATTTTCACTTAAGGACTCTAAGATAAAGCTACATAAAAATTGCAATTCGAGATGTCAGAAAAAATAAAATACAATACAATTTATTTTTCCAGAGTTATTTCAAGAAGAAAGCTTTGAATGAATTTCAGCTTCTGGCTTGCCCTTTCCTACCTCTCAAGTTGCATGCCCTATAAAAAGAATGCCATTAAGGAAAACTATGATTTGAAATGCTTAAGGATTCACACACATAAAACACCACAAGTACTATGCTGTAAAGTTCTCCATGTGGCAGAAGAATCACAGTGTATCGCTCTCCAATGATCAACTCACAACTAATGTATAACCACCTTCTTGACTGAAGACCTTTCCTAAAATACACAGAGGGAAAAATATTAGGGAAAGATTATTCCAAGACTTGACATCCAAACAATAATTTTAAAGAGAACAAGTAAACTAAAGTCATGCCAAAAGCAGCCAAAGACTATGAACACTGAGGAGTGTGGAGTATTTACTATTATTACTTAGGAACACTAACTTAGAAGTAGAGATGTCAGTTGTGAAATACTGAGTTTTAATTTCTCTGATTTTTTTTTTTTTTACTAATTACAAAAACAGATGTGCTTACTATGCACATTGCTTAAACCATAAGTACAGCACAAGAAACAGCTTTCCCCTTCTGATCGGAGGCATAAATAATGTTTCTAGAATCTGTCCTACTCCCGTATATCACAGAGCTGGTTGAAATGTATCTCTGGCCACCGTAAATCATAAATACAGTTAAGCAGAACCTCCTCCTAAAATGTAGAAAACAAACACATAGCAATGAAAGCTAGAGTTATACAATATTTGAGTGTGAGTTTCTTCATAGTCCATTTTAATTGATTTATACAGACAGGAAAGAGGGGGAACATTAAACCTTTTACAAACCTTCCCAAGCTCACCTAATTAGGCCAGTTCTGCATAAAGAACTTCATAGTTTTAGAAAATCTGAGACCAATGAAGTAAAAATGAGATAAATTAGAGGGAAACACACATACTCCACACCTGTTCTCAAATTCTGTGCATCTAACAAAGAGAAAGTCATAGGAAATAGACACAGAGGACTAGGACCAGGTTCTTCACTGGAGCACAGAATTGTATCTCTGAAATTTCAGTTCATGTATTACTTTTATGAAGGAAATCTGTGAAACAAGCCAAAGTCCTCAAAAGAGTACATGAAAAGTCGAGCTTGACATGAGAAGTTTACTTAACAGAACATTAAGAGACATGGAAAGCAACTAATCTCTGTCAGGACTGAAGATTTCTTTTTTTAAAAAAAAGCATCTCCAATCTTTGTTTAAAATGTTCTCAGAATCTTTGTAAGATGCTGAGTAAATGTAAAAGTAAAAACTAAAATAGCTAAAGTAAATGCCCTGTTCTAGAAAATATTTAAGGCAGTACTAAAACATCTATATTTCTTCTGATTTTAAGCCACTATCAATTATAAGACATATCTTAATTCATAACCACAGACAAAAGAAAACTTGTAATAGCACCATCAATGAGATGGATTCCAATTTGAAAGATGTTAAAATATGCAAAAATGAGTTATTTAAATATGGAAAACACATCCAGCTATTAAATTTTAAAAAGCTAGAATGAACATTTATGTATAATGACCATGCAGAAAATACTTGTAGAATAAATGGGAAAAAAAATGAATAACTTTACAAACAACTTTCTGATAGAAAACTGGAACAAAGAAAATTTCTATACATATAATCATAAAGACAAATAGATAGTTCCCCTTTCACTAAGTTCCTCCACTACTACTCTGGCCCATCTTCCTCTTTCATCTCTGAGTTCTTACAAATTTTGGCAGGAAAAAAGCACACACTCCAACATTAGTTTTATATGCAGACACATATATACATACATGTCCACTCACCCCTACTCTAAAGCAGAAGTCAACAAACTGTGGCATGTGGCTAAATGCCAGCCACAAGTTTTGTAAATAAAGCTTTATTTGAACATAGTCAAGCCCATTTGTTTCTTTATTTGGCTGCCGCTTCCACGCTATGATGGCAGAGTTGAATAATTACAAGAGACTGAATGGCTCACAAAGCCTGAAATATTTAGCATCAGGTCCTTTAAGAAAAAGTTTGCCAAGACTAAGACCAGTTTACAATATGGCCTCTGCACTCTAGGGTCTTAAACTTTGTCTTATAAATTGGTAATCCTCTCCCAGCAGCACCCAACACCAAGTAAAAAGCAGCTCGTGTATGCTTGTTGGTAGATTTTAGTAATCTAAGAGTAGCGCACCTCTAAATCAAGCTGAAAGATCTTGTGACACACAAACCTTTTCACATTTGTCTTTATTCAGGTTCATTTCCATTTCCAGAGAAAGCTCTTTATATTCCATTTTATCCTTATTTTTATAAGTTAAGATTTGGTGTATAAATCATTGCCACACCAGCTGTATTACTTTTTTTTTTAATATATGGGGTACAATTCAGGATTAGGTATATAAGTGGTCATCATATAGGTTAAGTCTGGGCCTCCCTTTGGTCCCCACTTTTCTTGGTTTGAAATCAGGTACCCTTACTGATAATGTGATTCCCCCCCTGGTCCCACCCCAGCAGTATCCCACTATTGCCAATCCCTTTTTTATAGTATTAGAGTAAATGTTCAGGGTCCGCTTATGAATGAGAACATGTGGTACTTTGTTCTTTGTTTCTGTGATAGATCACTGAGTATGATAGACTCTAAATTCATCCAAGATGCTACAAAGTCCATATGTTTGTCCTTTTTTATGACTGTGTAATATTCCACTGTGTATATGTACCATATTTTTGTTAGCAAGTCCAGTTTCAATGGATAGCACAGTTAGTTCCATCTTTTTGCTATTGTAAATAGTGATGCAATAAACATGCATGTGCAAGTATTTTTTTTGTAGAATAATTTGAGTTCCTCCTGGTATATTCCCAGTAAGGTGATTGCTGGGTCATATGAAAGGTCAACGTCTAGTTCTTTTAGAAATCGCCACACGGTTTTCCAAAAAGGTTGTACTAGTTTGCATTCCCACTAACCATCTGTATTACTAATGCAGAGAGCAACTCCATCATCTGTTTCCCTGATTAAGTTCCCTAGGCAGATACTTTGAAGACCATTAATTGCCCTTCACATCACAAACAATACATAACAAAGTAGCTTTAACCACCTAACAGTAATTTCAAGGTATCTATCATTTCCCAGACACCTGTTAGGCACACTCTCTGTGTTACTTTAGATAAGAGCTGCCAAGAATAATTAGACACAACTTCTACCTCAAGTTGCTGAGAGTGTTCTTAGACTTAATTTGAACTTCAAAGTGAACACATATAGTAAATAGCATGATAGCAAACAGGACCTCAAATTGATAAGGGAAAAACCCACTGAATTATTCAATCAGGACTTGGGTACTTACCGTGTATAGAGGTCCTGGGGCAATAGAAGGATGTACAGTCATGGCTCCTCACCTGGGATCATATACAATATAGGGACAAGGACAATATTTTAACCAGCTCCAACAAAAGGCAACAGAAGAAGAACGCACACTTTTTGACCCTTGAAAAGGATGGGATTAACTTTGGACTAGAGTTGAAAAGGAAATAAGACAGGACCTTGTGAAGAAAGTTTTCAGGGCTAGGCATGGTGGCTCACGCCTATAATCTCAGCACTTTGGGAGGCCAAGGTGAGAGGATTCCCTGAGCCCAAGGGTTCAAGACCAGCCTGGGCAACTTGGCGAGACTTCATCTCTAAAATAAATCAAAAATTACCCGGGCATGGTGGTGCATGCCTGTAGTTCCAGCTACTTGGAAGGCTGAGGTAAAAGGATCACCTTAGCCCAGCAGGTCGAGGCTTCTGTGGCTCTGAGTGTGCCACTACACTCCAGCCCGGGCAACAGAGTGAGACTCCAACTCAAAAAAGAAAAGAAAAGAAAATCTTCAGGTAGATTTTTTAAGAGAAGATAAATTTGTTTCTTTCTCTTTTTTTTTTTTAAGAGAGACACGAGGTTTTGCTATATGTGTTCCCTGGAGGCTAATCTTGAACTCCTGGGCTCAAGCAATCCTCACGCCTCGGCCTGCCAAAGTACGAGGATTACAGGCATGAGCCACCATACCTAGCCAAGAAGATAAATTCAGTCAGAAAATCTTTTGTGGTAACGGAATAAAGGCACAAAGATAGAGAAGTACAGTGACTAGCTATATCCATACATACTCTATAAGAGGAGCTATTATCATGCATTCACCAAATATTTAATGAGTACCTGTCTGAGAGCAAGACAAGTTCCCTTTAGAGGCAGAAAAACGCTAAAGATGATTTCATACTGCCATCACTCTGTTGTAAGGAGAACACAGTGTGCGTAGGGAATATGGCGAAAGACAAGGCTCAACAGGTAGGTGGGGACTCAACTGTGAAATGCCTGGGATGACAAACCAAAGAGGCTAGATTCTAATTTAAAGATACTTATAGGCCAGGCAATGGAATCGGTTCAGGCCTATAATCCAGCACTTTGGGAGGTGGAGGTGAGAGGATTGCCTGAGCTCAGGGGTTTGAGATCAGCCCGGGCAACTTGGCGAGATCTCATCTCTACAATAAATCAAAACAAAATATTAACCAGGTGTGGTGGTGAGCACCTGTGGTTCCTGCTACTTGGAAGGCTGAAGTGGAAGGATTATCTGACCCCAGCAGGTTGAGGCGGCAGTGGCCATGAGTGTGCCACTGCACTCCAACCTGGGTGACAGAGTGACTAAAAAAAAACAAAAACAAAAACAAAAAAAAAGGACATTTATAATATTTTAAATATCATATATTAAAGTAAATATATAAATATATACCAGGAGCACCAAAAATGTATACACATTTTAAGAGATGTTATCTATGTATTACTTTTATTTCTCCATAATCAGAAGGGTCTGGATGCAGATGGTAACTACTTTGAGTACCTCTTGCAATTGTAGAAGTCAAATGTGACTTGTGTTCATCTTTTGTTATTGGTATATATTGAGTATTACAATTTTATTACAGTTTCTTCCTTTCTTAAATTGTATATACTTTTTTTGGGGGGGGAACCCTCTGTATATAGTCATGCACTGTATAATGAAGTTTTGGTTAACGATGAACTACATATACAGTAGCAGTCCCATAAAATTATAATGGAACTGAAAAATTCCTCTCACCTAGTGACGTAGCTGTTATAATGTCATAGGGCAATGCATTACTCATGTCTTTGTGGTGATGCTGGTGTAAACAAACCTACTGCACTGCCAGTTGTGTAAAAGTATAACACATGCAATTATGTAGTACATATGACTTGATAATAATAATAAATAACTATGTTACTGGCTTATATATATATATATATTTTTTTTTTTTTTTCTTTTTTTTTTTTTAAGTTGCAGTCTCACTCTGTCACCCAGACTGGAGTACCGTGGCCGCTCCTGGTCACCACAGCCTCGACCTGCTGGGCTCCGGCGATCCTTCCACCTCAGCCTTCCAAGTAGCCGGAAACTACAGGCACACGCTACCATGCCCAGCTAATTTTTGATTTATTGTAGAGATGAGGTCTCACTGCCCAGGTGGGTCTCGAACCCGTGGGCTCAGGCAATCCACTCACCTCAGCCTCCCAAAGGCACGGGATTACAGGCTGAGCCACCGAGCCCGGCAGCTTATGTATTTATACTATGCTTTTTATCTATATATTGGAGTACACTACTTCAAAGTATATAAAAAATTGTAACTGTAAAACAGCCTCACACAGGTCCTTCAGGAGGTATTCCAGAAGAAGGCATAGTTATCATAGGAGATGACAGCTCCATGCATGTCATTGCTCCTGAAAGCAACAAGATGTGGCGGTGGACGGCAGTGATACTGATTATCCTGACCTTATGAAGGCCTAGGCTAATGTATATGTTTGTTAGTTTTTAACCAAAAGAAAGTTGTAAAAGTAAAAAAAAAAAGTACCCAAATAAAGTTTATAGAAAAGTATAAAGAAAATATTTTTGTACAGCTGCGCAAAAAAGTTACAGTAAGCAAAGGTGAATTTACTATTGAAAAAGAAAAAAATTGCTGGGAATAGTGGTTCACGCCTGTAATCCCAGCACTTTGGGAAGCAGAGGCGAGAGGATTGCCTGAGTCCACAGGTTAGAGACCAGCCTGGGCAACATGGCAAGACCTCGTATCTACCATAAATCAAAAAAGTAGCTGGGTGTGGTGATACACACCTGTAGTTCCAGCTATTTGGAAGGTTGAGGTGGAAGGATCACTTGAGCCCAGCAGGATGAGACTGTGGTGGCCACGAGTATGCCACTGCACTCCAGCCTGGTGACAGTGAGAATCCACTGTCCAAAACTCCAAAAGAAAAAAAAAAGGAAAAGAAAAAATTCTTAATAAATTCAGTGTAGCCTAAGTGTATAGTGCTTATGAAGTCTACAGTATTGCACAATAATGTCCTAGGCCTTCACATTCATTCACTCACTCACTCACTCACTGACTCACCCAGAGCAAATTCCAGTCCTGCAAGCTCCATCCACAGTAAGTGCCCTACACAAGTGTACCATTTTTTCTTTTATACCACATTTTTACTGTCCCTTTTCTATATTTAGATATATTTACAGATACCTACCATTGTGTTACAACTTGCCTACTGTATTTAGTACAGTCACATGCTGCATAGGTTTGTAGCTTAGAGCAATGGGCTATCCCAGATAGCCCAGGTGTACAGTAGGCTATGCCGTCTAGGTTTGTGTAAGTACACTCACTCTATGATGTCCACATGATGAAATCTCCTAATGACGCATTTCTCAGAATGTATCCCTGATATTAAGCAATGCACACCTATATTATAAATTAAGTATATACTTAGTGCATTGCAACACAAGTTCTGCTCACATTTTAGGGTACTGGTCTTCCTATGAATTTAACTTATTGTGAAAAGTGTCGGCCGGGCTCGGTGGCTCAGCCTGTAATCCCGCGCTTTGGGAGGCCGAGGCGAGTGAACTGCCTGAGCCCACGGGTTGGAGACCCGCCTGAGCAACTTGGCAAGACCTCGTCTCTACAATAAATCAAAAAATTAGCTGGGTGTGGTAGCGCGCACCTGTAGTTCCAGCTACTTGGAAGGCTGAGGCGGAAGGATCGCCAGAGCCCAGCAGGTCGAGGCTGTGGTGGCCGGGAGCGGCCACTGCACTCCAGTCTGGGCGACAGAGTGAGACTTCAACTCAAAAAAAAAAAAAGTGCCACTACTCATCCTCATATGTTTGAACTTGATCATTTTAGGAACTACAGAAAGAACCCAATGTACATCAGTACAGCAGCCAATATGCTGCTTGTACTGCTAGCTATGGATTAGGGAGATTATTTCCAAATGACCCAAACTTAATACTCTACACAATATGCCAGATGTATATTTGTGTGTGTGTATGTGTGTGTCTGTTAATAGATGCACACTTTCAGTTGTATTTAAAAAACAACAACAGTTTCTTCACTACCTGACTGTTTCTGTATAAGGAAGCTCCAGACATGGCACAAGAAACATGCCTTTTAGCAGTTTAAGCCCCAAATAGAGGTTGCATGGCTTTTTCAAGCTCATTCTACCAACTCTTATGCCCTAAGATGGGCTATTTCCTAAAAGCAAACTTCCCTTATCTTTCCTAAGTGATACTTCTGCCCTAATCATCACATTTTATCACCAGATTATTAAATAAGATACAGCACTTACCTTCCTGAATTGCCTTCCCATAGTATACCAGGGTGATTTCCCATTCCAACTTTTTTTGGCTAACTAAATAAGGGTTCCTCAATTTTGACACCATTGCCACCGGAGGCCAGATCACTGTGCTGTGGGGGCTGTCCCGTGCCTTACAGGATGCTTGGCAGCTGGCCTCTACCTGGTAGAGCCCGTTCCCACAAATAACCCATCTTGTGACAGCCAAACTGTCTCAGTCATTGCCAAACAACCCTGGGGTGGGGTGAGGGGGATGCATAATCTTGCCCTGTTTATAACCATTGTTTTAAATGTACTAGTTTCATTTTATGATAATACTAATAATAAAAGATAGTATGTACGGAGGTTTACTATTGGCCATCTACTATTCCAATCACATTTAAAGGTTAACTCACTCAATCCTCACACCCCCACCTTGAAGATGAAGAACTACTCAACGACAGCAAGTGTCTTGTCTAAGGCCACACTGCTACTGAATAGTAGAACGATGTACTGAACCTGACTCCACCAATGTCAGATCCTCTTAACTACCGGACCGTTTTGTCTTTCTGGAAATGCACAAAACTGACAGCAGTAGAACAAGTACAGTCTCTCTCTGTGTCTTCCCTACTTTGTGAGCTGGAGCCATCCAGGAGGCCCAGCACACATTTAAGCATCTATCACTCGTATAGCAGGAGCTCTTGCATCTTCCTAGAGTAAAATTCAACTATTTAACAACTGGAGTGGCTCAGGGTGGATGGATCCGAGGGACCTGGATCATAAACAACCCATATGAGTATGACCAGTCATCTGGTGCCCACAGGCTGAAAGGAGCTCTGCATTTACCTCAACTGAAGGTCTATGTTGCCCAAGCAGGCACTGCCTTGGTCAAAAGCATGCATTCATAGAGCACCTGTAGGGTGCAGAGAACCAAAACCTGGCATGGATATTTAAAAAGTGTAATAGATGAGATTCTTGTTTTTAAAAATTTGAAAAATCTCATGGGTGAGGCAAAACACCTTAGCTACAAAACCATATTAAACACTAATTTCAACAGAAGGCTGGAGAACCCAATGTTTCTGCATCAAAAGCTAGAATTACATTGTTTTTCTTAGAAATAGCTTTTTAAAAGCAAGTTATCAATCAGTCTAATAATGTTGTGGATTAACAGTACTTAAGCTTATTTAACAGATGTAAAAATTACCTGAAGTTCACCTATCAATTTGTTTACGATGAATACAGTTTTCTATTATGCTTGAAAGCTGTTTGTGCTCTTTAATAAGAAAAATATTTCCCTTATTCTTCAGTATAATCCATTAATTTGCTTAGTGAATCCCTTGCAAAGGCAAACTTTTGCCCAGTCCATGCAAACTGGTGCAAATTTTAAATTGATGAGCTCTGAATTAATTAAGCTTTCACTAGAGAAATGATCAAACTCACAACTATTGAAAACTGACCAGGAATAAAGTAGGGGGTGGGAAGTAAGCTTCTCAGATGGTTCCAATGAGCCCCAGTGCTGAGAAATAACTGGATAAAAGGAATGTCAATGCATAAGGGGAATCAGAAATGGCTGGGTGCACCAGGGTATACACTGCAGACTCCTGTACCCCTGAGTCAATCAGCTCTTCTATCAGCTCCTACTGTGTAACCTTGAGCAAATTATTTCCTCCCTCTGATCTCTGGATTCTTCTGTTGTAAAATGAAGGTGTTCAGCGGAACAAATGAGAAAATTCATGTGAAGAGTTTAGCACACTGCCTAAAATTGGCCCACACTCAATACATTTTAGTAATTATTACACACTTTCCAGATGAGTGACTTTTAAGTTGTCCTGGTCTTGATGGCAAAAATAAACCTAAGTTTCTCCATCTAATAAATCTCATAATTTTTCCATTTCTGCCAACTTATTTCTTTAAAAAGTGGAATTCATCCACAGAATACAGTAATATGCTGTGTAGACTTCCTATTTATAATCAACATACAAAATCAAATTTTGCATTTAACCCCTCACACATCCTGAATCTAACTGATGTGTTACTCTTTACTTCCTGAATCCTTGAGCTCCCTAATCTACTTCCGACAGCCCTCCCATTCTTGCCAACAATTATGCAAACCCCCAATGGCTAAGGCAACGATATGTTCACGTCTACATGATTCCTTGCAATAACTAATTCTATAAACACAATAAAATAAGTTCCAGACAGGGTTGAATTTTTTATGGTATTAGTTATAAACCCCTAAAATAATTTACAATGGAAATTCTGAGATGTCCTTCACTATAGAAGATATTGGTGTTAGACCCAGCACCAGAACACGTGTTCATGGGCACACACAACTGTATGTATGCAATACACGTACACAGAAAAGGGTTCTGTTCACTTAACTCAAATTTATTCCGAACAGTTTTATGTTATTTATTTTCATGAGTTTTAGACAAGATCTTTTTTAGCACATTACAGAGGCCTGGAGGGGCTTTCTGCATAAAAGACAAAGCCAAGCACTGTTAATACGAAGTATAGTAACTTAGTGTTTTGAGAAACATGGCCAAACATATTTGAATATGAGGCCATCAGGCCAAGAAATCTTGGTGTCTAGGACTGAGAGCAGAATTGGCAGTTGAGTTCTCATTATCAGGAGATTTCTTGCTAAGTTGTGACCACTAGGCCTAGCGTATGTCGACCTTACTGGGATTCATATGAATGTTTTACAAAATAGTTAAGATACAAATATTTCATCGCATTCATGTGCTGTTAAGACATGAGGCATGAGAGACCCTATCTTCAGTTCTTGCTGGGCGACTTACGAACCATGTGACATTAGTTAAGTTACTTAACCTTTCTAACCTTCAGTTTCTTCATCTGAAAATACCATAGAAATAGCATCTACTCCAGAGGTTGCTGTGAGGATTAAATGAGCTAATACATGTTAAATGCCGGGCACAGTGCCTGGAACAATAAGTGCTCAATATGTATTAACTAAGATTAGTATCCATTTTACCTGGCATTTCCATTAAAAATCACACTCACAAAATCCGCATCAAATTTCTCAAATAGATATTGCTACACAATGAGAGAACAACCCACAAATGGTTTTGCACCATATCACCTAGAAACCTAAAGTCCAAAGATAAACTGAAAACGAGGGCCCGTGCCATGCTGAATATTATGGAGGAAAAAGCTAAGAGAAAATGCAGAACATGAAGCAAGAGACAAGAGAAGAACAGAGAGCCACGCTAAGAAAATCACGATTCAGACAACTTATCTTTAGGAAGAGAATTTCAATGTACTCGGGGTGCTATTTGGGGTTCGTAAAGAATCTTTTCCTAGAATAAGATCTAAGAGGCCTTACAACGATTTTACCTCCCAACGCTAGCACTGAAAGAGCAAGATGAGACTCCTGTCCCAGGGTTTGGCTTCTCACACCTCGCCCCTATATATTTCAGGTAATTCAGGAAGCAGTTCAGGAAGCCTCATTATATTTTTAAAAGCTCCCTTTCCATCATTAAAAAGGCACACATTTCTAATAGGTAAACATCCTTTAGTTGAATAAACTTGAAGCATGACTATTCCTAAGTAAAGTTGCCTTCATTTTCTAAAACTCCTGGGCACACTTAAATCAATGTGTGAAATTCCATGAACTCTGAGCAGGGGATGGCGGACTGCTGAAGTGCTTTAAGCCTACAACAGTGAGACCCAGTGAAAGACAGACTAACTGACAAACCCGCAAACCAGCAACATCTTAATGCCTCATAGCAAATTATTTTTAATAAAGAGCCAGTCAAAAATTTACTAGAACATGAGGGAGACTTTAAGAGACCACTTAACACAGGCTACCTGGAGAGTAAGACCTTCTGAAGGTGCACTGCCATCTAAACGTGATATTTCAGTGATCCCAAAGTCATCTACACATGATGGCTGAAGACATTTCTTACCCACCACAGAAACTAAAGAAGTTTCCCAACTGCCACCAGATTTCTCAATAGCCTCACAATTCGACACTTCAAGTTGATCAACAAAACAACCCAAATGTCCAATAATATCCTGTCTGGCTCAACTCTAAGTTAACACACAAAAAAGTAAGACATACTAGTATAGTTCAAATTTAAAAAACAAAATAGCCCTAGCGAGAAAAATTCAGATTCTATTTCAATCTTGGCTGGTATTTATCCCTACAGCTGACACAACTGTTTTATTTCAAATGGCTTATAAAATGTTACCAGAATGGCCTTAAAACCAGTTTAATAACTGATCTGCACTCTCCTGGTGTATGGGAAAAGCTATGTCCAAAGAGAAACCAGTCAAAAAGAAAAAACAAATCTCATTCAAGGGTGCCATCTAGTGGACAAATGAGGTGCCTGTAATGTTGCTAAGTCACATTTGGATGGCACATTTAAAATCCCAGAATCTTGGAGCGTACAAGAAATTTTGTTCACTGTTTCCCAAAATATGTTTCTTGATAACAGGATTCTGTCGTCAAATGCATTTAACACATACTGGGTGAAACACTGAAAAATACGTCTTTACTACAGGATATCTCGCAGCTTTAAATATGCTAACCCACAGTGGAACTCTCTAAAGGGAGATAAGGCATTTCTCACTTGTATTTGATCAGGGAAACTCTTTATTTGTGGATGCCTCTGAACTCCCCACAGAGCGCTGGAGTTTCTCAAAACAATATTTAGAAAATGCTGACCTAACCCAACTTCTGCCTCCACATTTAACAGGGGACCCAGTAATTGAAGTAACTTGTCCTGGTTCCCAGCACTGTCTGGTAGTCTTGAAGTCCCTCAGAAGGTTTGTCCTGTAACCCGAGGGGTGAGTGGAAGCGGCATGCAGGCTGCAAGACACTCCTCACTACACCTCTTCTCCAGCATTAAAACGCTCTTGTGGGCCGGGCTCGGTGTCTCAGTCTGTAATCCCGCGCCTTGGGAGGCTGAGGTGAGTGGATGGACTGAGCCCGCGGGTTCGAGACCCGCCTGGGCAATTTGGCGAGAACGCATCTCTACAATAAATAAAAAAGATTAGCCGGGCGTGGTAGCGCGCGCCTGTAGTTCCAGCTACTTGGAAGGCTGAGGAGGGAAGATCCCCGGAGCCCAGCAGGTCGAGGCTGCGGTGGCCGGGAGCGGCCACTGCACTCCAGTCTGGGCGACAGAGTGAGACTCCAACTCAAAAAAAAACTCTCTTGTGGAGGGTCTGGAGGCTTCATGTTAAGTTCCTGTTAGGCTAGAAGGACATCTTATTACATTTAGAATAAATATTGATTTTCAAATGTAAAGTAATACTTCCCTTCCCAATTCTGATGGTTATATTTTTAATCTGGCTAAAAATTGATCTGAATGTTACAATCTCTATTCATTTTATTTTTATCATTATATTTCCACAGAAACACTGTGCAAGAGTGTGTGAAAGTTATTTCTGACACCTCCCATACATGCCCCATTTTGAGCTTAAGCCTGAAGGACAAACATCATACCTAACAGTGATTGTGGAGACCAAAAATCAAAGAATTACAGCCTAAAATAATAAGCTCTCTAAGGAGCGTGACTTACATTTGCCCAACTAAGGCAAATTTTACATAGGATGATTATCTTGAATTACAAAAGCAACTTCCAAACAAAAGCAGCTTCCAAGCTTACAAACTCTCCTGAAAAATTAAAATATATTTTCATAAATAAATATAAAACTTTTTTAAAACTGTGGACATTGTGTTTATGGGCACCCCAAGGAACCTAAGAAGACATCAGCTGAGCAACAACTTTAAGAGTACCTTGTTGAGGTGTCATTGGCACATTTTCCAGGGATGGCATGAGCCACAGCCAGTTCTCCAACTCTGACACCTGTTACAGTGTTGTTCACTGTTGCATCTGACCAGCTGATTATTCTGAGAAGGACATATGTATTGACAAATTCTGGCTCCACATCCCACTCCTTGCTCTCAACACTGGAAAATGGCATAATAATAAACTGAATGATGATTAAAGAGTAAATACAAGTAATAAAGTACCTTGCTTGGGACTTTTTAAACTATTTTGATGACTATATAATATTCTATCACTGCTAGATTCTTATTTAGAAAATTTTCAAGCTTTCTCTTATTAAAAAATTTTCTCAATTAAATTTTTAAGAAAACTTATTTACATTTTTCTCTTTTTTAGAAGGGGAGGAGTTGCTCTCAATACGTTTGGGCACAAAACTTTTTCTGTACTAAGATTTATCTCCAAAGGATAGATTCCAGAAGAGGAACCCCAAAATCAAAGTGTAAGATTCATTTATGTTGATACGCTTTCTTCCCAAAATGACTGTCCCGATTTACATCAAATCTGAGGCTTCTTAGCCCTCAGGTATGAACAGGAGGTTTGAGAGACAACTGCAGGTATACAGACCTCTCTCAGTTCAGTACATGCTCACTCGTTCATACCCAAGTTCGGATAGGTGATGAAGAACTTCTGCTTCTGGTAAGTGAAGAAAAGCTCTACTTAGAAACTCAACCTCAGGGTCTTAATAAGAGATTTAATGCATATAGGATTAGCTGCTTTAATTAGATCAAGAGGGACCCAAATGCAAAGTAGAAATCCAGGCAAAAGTATTGTCAGTTAGGTCGGGTAGGTTGGGAGAGGGCTGGTACCCAAGTTCAAAACTGGCACAGCTCTGCACCAGAGAGCTGGCTGTAATCTCGTTGCATCGGCCCCCGGAAGGCTCTCCCCTTGTATTCCGCCCATGGATTACAGCAGCATGATGGGCTGTTGCAAAGTGACCTAAGAGGTATGAATGGACCTCAAACAGTTTCTTGGCCCCTCACATATTCCTTAGCCACCATACTATACTCAGCCCAACAGATAACAGCATTCCTCAGGACTCCCTAAACCACCAAAAAAAAAAAAAAAATTTATTTTTCACTCCTAAAACGTAACTTTATAGAATCCTGCTCCTTTATTTTCTGTGTATTTCCTGACAGGACCCAAAGTCTCAGCTCTGAGTTCGAATTAGCCCATTAGGGGCAGCAAGTTCCCTGCTGAGGAGGAGGATTCACCCTTGATTCATTTATCTTTCCTTACCTTGCTCAGACAGGATTCCCATCTACCAACTAGTCAGCTGGCACTGCTACACATTTGCACAATCATTCAGTCATTCAAATATTTATTGTGTTCTTATTATGCATCAAGTCCCATGCCAGGATTTGAGAACCTAAAATAGACAATGAATCAATAATTCTAGCTTCATTCATTTATTAGTTATGTGAACTTGGACAAGTAAGCTAATTTCTCTGAGCCTTAGTTTCCATAAATGTAAAATTGGAAATAATCATGGTGTCTGTCTTAAAATATTAAATAATTATACATACCACCCAAATTAAGTGAAATTATATACATAAACAACATTATGTCTAACAACTGTTAAAGTCTCAAAAAGTAAAGCTTAGTGTGAAAAAAGATAATTTATCTGTTCTGGATAAAAATTATTATGGCAATTATTAAAAGTTCATGTGTAAAATATTACTTTATATTTGATGTACAAAATATAATTGTATACCTCTATAACAAAATGTCAATGTAGCTCACAAATTCTTAATTCCACCCCCTAGTGGAGGAGAAAGGTAAAGTTGACTTAACCTTGGCAATTAGAACTCATCATTTGTTAAATCTCAGTCTTGTAGACTCTCTCCTTTCTCTATCTTTTCAACTACTTCTAACTTCCTGATGCTCAAAAAATGACCTCTGGGACATACCTGTCCTCTACTGATAGTATCAGAGTTGCTGGTGCCACACAGATTTAGGTATTGGCCTCTGGCATCAACTACTAATGGTCACAGCCCCCGCCACATACTCTGACAAGGTTCATGCATTCTGAGTCCTTTTTGTCCCCATCCCAGCCCTCCCCAGTCTTCTAACCATCTCAGCACCTGTCACAGCCTTCCTTGACTTACTGGCTGCTTTCCCCACACCACACTGGAGCTTGGTCTTCCAAAGCTGTCCTCAGCTACGACCAGTTTCTCGACCCAAGAGACCTATTGAATGTGCATCATACAGTCTCCCCAGGCTGCCCAGGGAAGTAAGCTCTGTTCCCCTGCTGCTCTTGATTTCTTCTGAGAAATACAGCCACTCTTGGGAAATGTCTGAATCTAAGGAGACCATATCTATTTCCCTCCACTCTCATCTGAAATGGGCAGTGCAGGGAATCCTTCCCAGGCACTCATCTGCTGTCCCAGTTCAACCACGTGCCCTTGGATCCATCTCTCTCTGCCTGTGGGTTTAATTCTTTTTCCTTTGAGGGTGGGAAAACTGCTTGTCTGCCATTAGGCATCCTCTACTGTACGGCTTAGACCCTCACTGCTCAAAGTGTCTGTAGACCAGCAGCATGAACATCACCTAGGAGCTTATTAGAAATGCAGAATCTCAGCCATCACCCCCCAGATCTGATTAATTAGAAACTTCATTTGACAAGATCCCCAGATGAGTGGCAAGCTCATTGCACTTTGAGACATGGTGGTTTAAAGATCAACTCTGGGCTGGATGCCTGTAATCCCATCAACTTTAGGAGGCCAAGGCAGGAGGATTGCTTGAGCCCAGGAGTTCAAGACTAGCCTGGGCAATGTAGCAAGACTTCATCTACCAAAAAATCAAAAAATTAGCTGGGTGTGATGCCGTGCACCTGTAGTCCCAGCTACACGGGAGATTGAGGCAGAAGGATCGCCTGAGCCACTGCACTCCGAGAGTGAGACCCTGACTCAATGTGGATCTTTGCCTACAAGGACAGGAAAAGTCCTCTTCCCTCAGGACTAATCATGGCAGATCAAACACGTTGGTGTTCAGACTCTTGTAAGTGTTTAAACACCATGTGAAACTCAAAAATGAGCCATTACCTCTTCCACAAAAAGAACGAATGCATTTGAATCGCCAGCAGGAAAACTGCAGAGCAGCTAGGAGCAACTAGTACTTACCACGAATGAGACTCATATTAGTTAACCTGCCACACACCCATTCCCTATGGGTGACTAAAAACAACTTGAAATAAAGCCAATACTCAACAACAGAGTTGGACACAAAATTTAACTAATATGGGCCAACTATGGCATTGAGGTTAATAGCTACTAATGAGAATTATCACAATACCTAGATAATGGAGACAGATATATTTTCTTTCATTAATATGTAGAGAGTGTTTGCTCTTGATTCCCAGGAAAACTTCATAATTTATCTTTTCTTTTGTTGTAGCCAGTGACTTCACTTCTAGGAAGTTATATTTTTATGGGAAGCAACCTGGTGTCGAAGAAAAAAATGAGCCATGTGTTTGAGTACTTACTTGTGTGACCTTGAGAAGTACTTAACCAGTCTATCTTTTAAATAGGGACAATAATATCCATCTCAGAGGGCCACCAGGAAGATTAAATGAGATAATATATATAAAACTCCTGGAATAATGCAAGTGCTATCTACCCCAACCCCGTCTAGATTTTTCATCCCAGGTGACCTTCTGGACACTTCTGAATGACCTTCATCCAAATATATAAATTGTGTTTAGTCCAGCAATAAATTCCATCTCCCCTGATCTAAAACACTAAAAATTCATTTCCAAACATCTGCCCCACGTTTCTGTAAATATAAATTAGCAAAGTCTTGTGATTCTTCTGGCTTATAATATGCCCTAATACATCATGGTCTACAAACTTTATCAGGCATGGCAAGCTTGGGAACCACCTACGGTTTACACTTAACCTAAACCAAACCAAATAGCCTCATCCTTGGCTTCTCAATCCCAAGGTTCCATTTCCCACTTTCTGAGTAACTCTAGCAGCTCACATTTAGATTTTCATTTAAGTTACAAAAATAGCAATATTTGAGGAAATTAGCCAACTAAAAGGCCATTTTCCATGGCATCAGGTTCAAAGCAAAACTAATGTGTTGGCGCTTTAAGAATTAGAACAAAAACAGAAGACTTGGCACATTTTCCTTTTCGGTCATTGCCCTGTGAGTATGAAGTTCACTCCATTCATCAGCTCCAGTCATATTTTCTTTTTATAACCTGATTGCAACACAGAAAGAAGTTTATCATCACTGACTATGCAAGGGGGAAGTGAACTTCCAGAGACTTAAAAGCAATGTCAGTAATTATAGAAATCTATCCAGCTTCCAAATTCTTATCAAAGTTTTTTGGTTTTGTTTCCACTTTAGATGGAGACTTCATGTTAAAGTACCAACCACTTCAGTTTACAATGAAAACAATTAGACATACTCAAGAGAGACCCTCTGTCTCTTCTGAATGCCCTCCTGTGCCTTCAGATCAGTAACTTTGATAGTTTTTTTAAGTAGGACAATCCTTTTGTTCTTCATATCAAGTCATACACAGAAGCCTGAAAGACCAAAAAGGACAGTCAAACTACTCTGGATGAAACAGGACTAGGGAACCATATGCCCTACCCTGCTGGGTCTCACCTATGGATCCTGGCCCACCCCCATAGAACTTTAAAACCCACTACCCTAGATGATCTAGACCAGGGATTGATTAACTTTTTCTGTAAAGGGCCAGATACTAAAAATTTTCAGCTTTGCAAGTTATACAGTCTCTGTCACAACTATTCCACTCTGCAGTTGTAGCTCAAAAGCAGCCAGAGATAATAGGTAGACAAATACATGTACCAGTCTTCCAATAACTCTTTATCTAGTAATACAAGGGACTGGCTAGATTTGGCCCAAGGGTCGTTGTTTGCCAACCCTAATCTAAATTAGAAGCATGGCTTCTTACCGTCTCTTGGTTCACATGATATTCAAGACAGAGAAGCAAAATATATCATGGAGAATGCCCAAAACTCCACTCTGCACAACTTGTATGTTGATTTATTTTCACTCTACCCACAATATTTACCAAAAGAGTGAAAATATGAAAATCACATCTCATCCATTCACCAGGTGGCTGTTTAGGACCTTAAAACTACATTTTACTCTATAAATCTTGATCATCTCAAATGTAATCTTTCACACACAGTGAATTTTAGTTCCTGGAAGATATATGCTCACTGCAATGCCTCTCCCCAAAAAGCTGTATCTCATAAAATTTCTCTCTCGTGTGGAAACAGCCATTATTATAAAAAATGAAGCAACATCAAAAGAGTTTCTTTA
Organism: Carlito syrichta; assembly: GCF_000164805.1. Lineage (NCBI taxonomy): Eukaryota > Metazoa > Chordata > Mammalia > Primates > Tarsiidae > Carlito > Carlito syrichta. The sequence continues at coordinate 543,850 of NW_007253679.1, read as the reverse complement.
TAATAAGCATTATATCAGAATGGCTGGAATGCAGTAGGTATAAGAGGGAAAACTTGGGTTTTGGAGTAATTTTTAATATAATATCCTAGATACTTCCTAGATGTTATACTATATTAATAATAAGTCTGGTATAGACATGACATGATACAATATGATTGTGCATACACCATTCTGACATCAACCAGACAGAGCCTTTGCCCTCAGGGATTGTGGAAAGGGGTGCCCAAAAGCCTTGTTTGTTCTACGTGGCCATTTCCAGCAAGCCAGGCCTGACAGGAGCAAGGATGAAAACTTACATAAGCTGGGCTCCCTCCCAGGTTTTGGCTGTATCTATAAAAGGTAAATTCAAGAGCTGTGGGTTGGCTGACTTTCCACACTGACCAAGACACAGAAAAGGCAGGAGAGCTGGGCACCCTGAGGACCCTCAGATCCCACCTCCAGCCCTTCCTCAGGGTCAGCAGCATCCAGTATTTGGACTCCACAAACTGCCTTTTCAGTGAAGACTCCTTCTCTAATGCTGCTAACAAGAATTTATTGCAACCACAGAGTCCTACCCCACTTCTCATTCCACCTTCCCAGCAACACTGCTCAGTCTTCTCCAGAGAGAAAGCAAATTTGCTCCATCAGTTCATTTGGTCTGCAACTGGGGAAAGCAAGCTCTCTGAGAATGTTGTGGGGGACCCTCAGGAAACCACCCCTCCCCATGAGCCCTGGGACTCTCTGCCACTGCCAAACATCTTCTTATGGAAAGCAGATGAGAATAACAGACTTTCCATAAAACTTAGGGGAAAACTTACCAAATAAGGCAAAAGAAGGTTGAACAAGATGTCGCCAAGGGCCCTTAATTTCTGTACCAAGTGAAACAATTAAAAAATAGAAGAACACCGCCCCCACACCCCAGCCCTGGAATGGCAATCCACAGTGGCTCCCAGGGGCTTGGCTGCAAGCTCAGGCAGCCTCTCTGTCATCCTCCCCATAGCTGTGGGGCCAAGCACTGCTCACACAGTTGAAGCATCCTTCCTCCAGGCAAACTGAAGATGGCAGACCCAGATTTTGGCTCTGGCAAGCAGGCTCCAGAGCGTGTGTTATTAACCAGTGTGCTCTACATTTCCCTCTCTGGCCTCCCAGCTCCCACCATGCCCTATTCAGTCCATCCCATGTCCCACTTCAGATCAACCTTCCTTAGAATCAGCTTTATTACTACCACGTTCTTGTTCAATTCCAGCAGTGGCCTCCTGTTTCCAGGCCAATTGCAGAATGCCAATTTGTTATGTCCCACCATGACACAAAACATTTTGGTGGTTTCCTAAAGCTTTAGGATAATATCTTGACTGATCACCATGGTCTAGATCAAAATCCTTTCTACTACTCCTATTTGTCCTCATGAAAACCTCTCTCCCTCTTGTCCACTGTTATAGGTATTCTTTTTTTAATTTTTTAAAAATTATTTTATTTTTTAAATGTGGGGTATTGTGGGTATTCTTGACCTAATTAATTCAGTTCCGTGGTCACACTAGTCATTTCTCAAGAGCCATATAATACTATGGCTGCCATATTGGATAGCAAAACTCTAGACCTTCCTTGGCTCCTACAATGGTCCCAGCTCTCTGCTACCTCCAGCCTTTATGAAGTTACACCCTTTGCCTCTAGTGGGTCTCCACTCTGTGCTTCCCAACTCTCTCCTTAAATTCCTTTCAATCCTTCAGGTCTCAGTTTAAACACTATTGATCCAGAGAAGCCTTCCCTGCCCCCTCATGACTAGGTTAAGTCACCCTGTTAAACACTCAAGGGCATATTTAATAACAGAAATTATTTAACTATGTGCAATTATATCAATCTTATAAGCTGCTGAATGAATGTACACTGGTGGATTAGTGTCTGGTGGATAGTCAATAAAAACTCTTCCACCTGCTAACCTTCTTCTCTATAAAAAGGGGAAACCTCACCTACCCATTCTCCAGACCTTCCTCTGATCCTCCCTGCCTCTCCTACACCCCAGCCAAACTGCATAATCCACTGTCCTCTGGACTCATCCCATGATCTCATCTTGAGTTTTTTCTGCTATTCCATCCCATTTCATCTCTGTAAATCTTCCCTTTCCAAATGCCACTTCCTATAAGGAGCCTTTGGGGTCCCCAACACTGAATGGAAATTGTTCATTCTTTACACCCTTTCAAAGACTATGTTTGGCATTGCTACCCTTCAAGTGTGTGTCTCCTCCTGCTGGTCCCTGTGTATCTGGAAGGGTAGGACCCACGTAATCTCAGTACCGAGCACCATGTCTGGCACACAGCATTCACTCAGTGAGGGTTAGGTGTGGGGACTCACTGAATCTCAGGCAGAGTCATCAACAAGGATAGTTAGCAAGGGTAATGGCAGAACAGGATCTCCAAAAGAAAATTATTTGAGTAACAATGGAGTAAAGTGGCAGCTAGGAAAACTAAAGAACTGCTCCTGTATATTTCTGGCAAATGGATTATCTTTTTAAAAGATGAGTAGTACAAAGGTCAAACCCAGAGTAACAGATATTACATCATGCTAGCTGTCAATTTTATTGGAAAAATTATGCCCAATGAAAATTGATATTTGAGTTTTGTTCTTTGTTCCTTCTAAAAATGAGTACATAATTAAATTGCACTTGTGACCTACATTTTGTTAAATGTAAAATTTTAAAACTCAATTTATACCATTTAATTTCCTTTGTGAGATGAATGCCCAATCTAAATTTACTAACTTTACTCTCATAACAAATTTTGGTCCCCAATTTTGGTATCAACTTGGACCCAATATGAATATATTCACATAAGGAAGACTTTCTTCATGGGGATATTAATGCCCTGTAACAACCTAACATTCCAAAGATAGTCATTTCTTCTTTGGTCTACATTTGTGGTATAGAAGTTATGACCTTAGCTGTCTTCACAGTCACAAGCTGACTCTCCTAAGGGAAAATTATCCTCTTACTACCCACACAGATACTGGCCAGGGAAGATGTTTTCAGAACAAAAATCTTCACAGTAGGAACAAGTAAGGCAAATACAATACTAACTCATTTCCACTCATCTTGTGGCCTTTCAGGTAGAAAAGCCCTTAACATATCAATCTCAGGATTACATAATTTACAAGATAGTAACTTAAGTTCAAAGTGACTTTATTTTTAGCCTATTCATTCAATTTGCTTTTGATTTTTTTTTTCACTGATTTACAAATATAACATGAGAGAGGGAGTGACATCAGCAAGATGGTAGAGCAAGAGATCAACAATTCAGCCACTGTCCATAAATAAAGGTGACTCTGGAAGAACTTAGAAGTCTACTTAATATGATCAACTCTAAATCCATTCATAAGCAGACCTTGAACAATTGTCATAATACTATAAGAAGGGGATTGGCAGTAGTGGGCAATTGCCAGGGGAGGCGGGAGTGGGACTGGCAGTTGAGGGAAACTGCTAGGGGAGGGAGAGGCACACCCCATCAACAAGGGTACCTGTATAATCAACATTTGTATGCATAACCCTGAATTGTACCCCACATTTTTAAAACAAAATAAAAAAACAAAACAAAAAGAAGTCTACTTAAGTAGCCACAACAGTACAGTGAAAGAAAAAAAGTGTGAATAATCACATAAAAGGGTAGGAAAAACCATGTCATTTTGTCTGTATCATCCCCATCCCCCAGTCCAGCACTGATCAGCACAGAGGAAACTCCTGGCCCAGGAAGCCCCTGCAGGGACAAGGATGATAAAGAACTGTTATGAACAATTATATGCCAATAAATTGATAACTTAGTGAAATAGAATCAAGAAGAAACAGAAAGTTTGAATAAACCAATAACACATAGACTATTGTATTTGTATACCTAACCCTGAATTGTATCCCATATCTTTAAAATAAAAAATTTTTAAAAACAGACTACTGTAGTAATTTAAAAACTCCTAACGAAGCTGTGAAGACCAGATAACTTCACTGCTGAAAATTACCAAACTCAAAGAAAAATAATAACAATTCTTCTTAAATTCTTCCAAAAAATAGAACTAGAGAAAATACTTCCAAACTCATTTCATGAGGCCAGCATCACTCTGATACCAAAGCTAGAAAAGAAAACCATGGGCTGATAAACATAAATGCAAACATTCTTAATAAACTATGAGCATCTGAATTCAACAATACATCAAAGGATTATACATCTTGACCAAGTGGGATATATCCCTGGGATGCAGGGTTGATTTAACACATGTAAATAAAGTTAATGTGTGGAGCCAACCATACTGCCCATCGAAAGAGGATTGGGTTTTTTAAATGTGGTACATATACCTGATGGAATATTACACAGCCATAAAGAAGGACAAAATTACGATTTTCTCAGCAACTTGGATGGACTTAGAGTCTACAACATTAAGTGATCTACCACAGAAACAAAGAACTGAGTACCACATGTTCTCATTCATAACCAGACCTTGAGCAATTATCGTAATACTAAAAGAAAGGGACTGGCAGTAGTGGGAAACCGCAGGGGGTGGGGAACACATCATCAAGGGTACCTGCATAATGACCATTTGTATACCTGACCCTGAATTGTACCCCACATTTTAAAAATAAAATTAATTAATTAATTAATGTGGTATGCCACATTAACAAACTAAGGGTAAAAACCACATGATCATCTCAATAGCTGCAGAGAAAGCATTTGGAAAAGCTCAACATTCTTTCATAAAAATTCTCACAAATTAGGTTTAAAAAAAACCTATTTCCTCAACATAATAAAGGTCATTTATGAAAACATACAGCTAACATTATACTCAATGAGGACTGGGAATTTTTCTCTAAGATCCAGCACAAGGCAAAAATGCCCAGTCTTGCCATATGTATCAGCATAATACTAAGAGCAATTAGACAAGAATAAGAAGTAAAAGGCACTTGGAGTGGGAAGGAAGAAGTAAAATTATTCCTATTTGTAGAAAACATGATCTTATATGTAAAAAACCCCAAACACTCCATAAAAAAACTATTAAAATTAATACATGAATTCAGTATCGTTGCAAGATTAAAAAAACATACAAAAATCAGTTGCATTTCTTTACACCACAAATGACTTATTCAAAAAGAAATCAAGAAAATGATTCCATCTACAATAGCATCAAAAAAAATGAAATACTCAGGAGTAAATTTAACCAAAGAGGTGAGAGATCAGTACACCAAAAACTATAAAACACTGATAAAGCTGGGCATGTAGTTCACACCTGTAATTCCAACACTTTAGGAAGCCAAGGCAGGAAGCTAGCTTGAGCACAGGAGTTTGAGACCAGCCTGGGCAACATAGCAAGATCTAGTCTCCACAAAAAAATTAGCCAGGTGTTGAGGCACACATAGCTATAGCCCCAGCTACTTGGAAAGCTGAGGCAGAAGCATCACCTGAGCCCAAGAGGTAGAGGCTGTGGCAAGTCATGATTGTGCCACTTCATTCTAGCCTGGGTGACAGAGTGAGATCCTGTCTCAAAAAAAGAAGAAAAAAGTCTAAAATCTCAAATGCTCCAGAATCTTAAACTTTTTAAGCACTGATATGACTCTCAAAGAAAAAGCTCGTTGGAGCACTTCAGATTTTGGATTTTGAGATTAGGGATGTTCAACTGGTAAGAATAATGCAAATATTCCAAGATTACCACCCTCCAAAAAATCTGAAATCTGAAACAATTCTGGTCCCAAGCATTTTGTGTACAAGGCTCTTTTTTTTTTTTAATTTTATTTATATGGAGAAAATTTCAGAGAGGGGTTCTTAGCATCACTGCAGGTGAGGAATTGTCCGGTGTAGGGGCTCTTTGTCAGGTGTGGGGCACTTGCTGACCTCTAGGAGTTCTCACTCATCTCCAGGATTTTTTCTTAGGTTCAGGGCTTGCCCTCAAGTGCAAGGTCTCTTCATCAGGTGCTAGGCTGTCCCTCTGCTCTAGGGGCTCTCCTTCAGGTGCAGAGACTAACTTTCAGATGCAGGGCTGTCCCATGGGTGCAGAGCTCTTGTCTGTGCAGGGCTGTTTCATAGGTGCAGGGACTTTTCATCTCATACTTGGGCTCTCCCTCAGGTTCAGGGCTCTCCCTTAAGTGCAGGTCCTTTTCAACAGGTCTGATGATTTTTTTCTTGGGTGCAGGAACTCTCCATGTGCAGAGCTGTCCCTCCAGGGAAGAGGCTCTCCCTCAGGTTCAGGGGCTCTTTCTTGTGGCAGGGGCACTCCCAGGTTCAGGGCTCTCCCTTGGGTTCAGGGCTTTCCCTCAGGTTCTGGGGCTCTTCCAAGTGCAGGGCTCCCTCGGGTTCTGGGCCCTACCTCAGGTGCAGGATTCTCTCCCAGGTTCAGGGCTCTGTCTCAGGTGCAGGGCTCTCTCCATCAGGTGCAGGACTCTCTCCAACAGTTGCAAGACTCTCCCTCAGGTGCAGGGTTCTCCCTCAGGTGCAGGACACTCCCTCAGGTTCTGGGGCTCTCCCAGGTGCAAGGCTCCCTCAAGTGCTGGGCCCTACTTCAGGTGGACTCTCTTCCAGGTTCAGGGCTCTGTCTCAGGTGCAGGACTCTCTCACCTGTGTCTCAAGTGCAGGCTCTCCCTCAGGTGCACTCCCTGCATTTTCCCCCACCCTCCTTTGTGTGAGTCTTTGAAGAGGCAGGGGAGTGTGGGTAGCCGCTAGCTTTCTCCCTGCCCTCTGTCAGCAGCCAGAGTTATCCAGAGACTCCGCCGTGGTCTCCATCCTACCACCTGGAGCTGCATGACTGCAAGGCCCAGAGCGCGCCTGGCTCGGCCACACAACTGCACCATTCCTGATGTCACAGTTCATAAGGTCACAGTTCTTGATGTCACTGTCCCCTATGTCACATCCCTGATGGCCCAGGGGAGGTAGCCGGACTTGGGAACCCTCCATGGCACTCTGGGGTGGAACCAGATGACAAGGGCTGTGAGACCAGATGGGTGCCCATCCAGTCCAGAGGCCTTTGGACCTGGCGCCACCTCCCAGCTCCAGGAGCCGACTTCTGAATATCTCCAGTGTTTCTTAGTTTGTTCTTACTATTCTTTTCAGCCTTGGTTGAAACTGGATACGATTTTCTGGAATTCAGAGGAGAAGCCGAGATACTTCCCTCCCAGAAATTGTTCGGTGATGGCGGTGAACTGCTGGATTAACCCTTTCAGCACGAAGGATGCTGCGGAGCCCTAGTGGGCAGCTATCTTGCCGCCACCGCTGAGGAACCCAAGATTCTCAATCTGTGCATGTGAGGCGTATGTGTGTGTGTCACAATTTCTTTATCTATTAATCTACTGATGGACGCTTCATATTTTGACTATTGTGAACAGTGCTGCAATGAACACGAGAGTGCAGATATCTTTTTTTTTTTTTTTGAGTTGGAGCCTCACTCGGTCGCCCAGACTGGAGTGCAGTGGCCGCTCCCGGCCACCGCAGCCTCGACCTGCTGGGCTCTGGTGATCCTTCCGCCTCAGCTTTCCAAGTAGCCGGAATTACAGGCATGTGCTACCCCGCCCGACTGATTTTTTTATTTATTGTAGAGATGAGGTCTCACTGCCCAGGCGGGTCTCGAACCCGCGGGCTCAGGCAATCCACTCACCTCAGCCTCCCAAAGGCGCGGGATTACAGGATGAGCCACCGAGCCCAGCTGCAGATATCTTTTTTAAGATTAGAAAATATAGTTTATTTAGAAAGTAGATTAGAGAAAGAGAGAGTGAGAGAGAGTGTGTGGGGAAAGAGAAAGGGAGGATTCACCTCTCCACTGTAGGAGAGGGGCCAGAGTTTAGAAAATGTGATGGCTACAGCGCAAAGAGCACATAACCACACCAGAGTCTAGTAAAGCAGTGGCCAATGGGTGCTCGTGGTTGAATCCTTTTAATCTTTCCCTTTGATGGGGGAGGGGATCATTAAGGTGATTGGAGGATGGTCTGTTCCACATCATTGCGAAGGAGACTGGTAAGCGCAAGTACTGTAGTCAGGTGATGGACAGCAGGCAGATGGGTGGGTTAGTCACGATTATTGCCATGGTGGTGAGGTCTGTCTGTCACGTAGGTCACAAAGGGCTGATTAGATTAACTTGGGTCTTATGGGTGAAGGCAAATACTTGCAATAGAAAAGTTAATTAGTAACAAGCTGGGGAGGAGCTTGTAAAACAACCATCAATAGCTACCTCTGAGAAACTGGTTCTGTTCTTGGGTAGTGATTAGAAGGAAAGTTAAGTGAACTGCTAGAAAAAACAAGATTTGGGCAATGTTAAAATGGCTGCTCATTGATTATATTAAATCCATGTTATGCCCTTTCATTTCTCCCTCTTGTTATTTTAAAATATTATTTGTGCCTGGGAACAAGGTCAGGTTTCTGTAACTACTTCCTGCTAGGGGATATAGAGGTGTCCCTACCTGTCTAGAGTAGCGGATGAGAGGACAGAGACCATAGAGTTGCTAAGTATCTTTAGTATTTGTATACAACACACTGTGGACAACATATACTATTCTGATATAATAAAGGTCATTATAGCCACTGTTATGACATATTGAGGCTTTGATATCTGGTAAAATGTATTTATAGTAGTTACCCCAGTGGGCTCGATACCCACTACAGGAGTTCAGGCAGTTTTTACAATGAAAGTGCAGACATCTTTAAGGGGTGATGATTTCATTTCCTTTGGCTATATATCCAGAAGAAGGATTGCTGGGTCATATGGTAGTTCTATTTTTAATTTCTTTAGAACTCTCTATGCTATTTTCTGTTATGACTGTAGAAATCTTCCCACCAACAGTGAACAAGGGTTCCCTTTTCTCCATACCCATGCCAACATTTGTTTCCTCTTGTCTGCCTATTTATTTATACATTTACGTATTCATTCATTCATTCACTCATTCATTTATTGAGACAGAGTCTTCCTATGTTGCCCAGGCTGGTCTTGAATTCCTGAACTCAAGTAATCTTCCTGTCTCAGCCTCCCAAGCAGCTGGAACTATAGGCATGCACAACCAGGCTTAGCTGCCTTTTGTCTTTTGTATAATAACCATCCTAACAGGAGTAGGGAGATATCTCATTGTGTACTGTATTTCCCTGATGATGAGTTATGTTAAGCATCTTTTCATATTGCTTATAGATCATTTTTATGTCCTCTTTGGAGAAATGTCTATTCAGGTCCTTTGTTCATTTTGTAATCAAGTTATTTGGTTTGGGGGCTATTGACTCTTGTGAGTTCCTTATATACCAGGAAGGACCCCAAAACAATGGAATTTATTTATTAAAAATTGTGTATTTTTCTTACATGATTAAACTTCATTCACCCTCAAAGTACTCTTCCTTTGATGTAATATACCTATCAAGATGTTTTTTCCACTATTCAAAACAGTTTTTGAACTCATCAGTTTTGGTGCCTGTTAGCATTTCACTTTTTCCACATCTGCAAAATGTTTCCTTTTGAGGACTTTCTTTCATCCCAGGAAACAGAAAAAAAAAGTCACTCAGGGCAAGATCAGGTGAATAGGGAGGGTGGGGCATGGGGGTCACGCCACTTTTGGTCAGAAACTTCTGAACACTCAGCACAGTATGGGCAGGTATGCTCATAAATCACCTATCACGAAATGGGCAAACCATTGAAAGAATCTCAAAAAAAAAAATTCACTGAGGTCAAATGCAGTCTCTCACAACAGCACTAGCTAGTGCCCTGATGCTGATAGGTTCCTAAAATGCTTATCTAGTGGGGGAAGACTGTACTACAAGAGGCCCACCCTCCAAAAAATAATTATATTTTGGGGGGGTGTGCTCCCTTGTATTTTGGATATTTATGCCTTATCAGATATATGGTTCACAAATATTGTCTCCTAATCCATAGGCTGCCTTTTCATTTCATTTTTTCTTTTGTTGTGCAGAAGCTTTTCATGTTGACTTGGTCCCACTTGTCTATTTTGTTTTTGTTTCCTATGTTTTTGGTATCCTATAGAAGTAATCATTGCCAAGACCAATATCAAGGAGTTTTTACCCTATGTTTTCTTCTTGATGTTATAGAGTTTCAAGTCTTACCTTTAGGTCTTTAATCCATTTTGAGTTGATTTTTGTGCACGGTATAAGATAGGGTATAATCTCATTCTTCTACATGTGGATATCAAGTTTTCCCAACAGCATTGATTAAAGAGACTATCCTTTCTCCATGTATCTTCTTGATGCTTTTGTTGAAAATAAATTGACCATATATGTTTGGGCTTATTTCTGAGCTCTCTGCTCTATTTCACTGGTCTATGTGTCTGTTTTTATGCCAGTGCCCTATTGTTTCATTGCTATAGCTTTGCAGTATAATTTGGAATCAGGGAGTCTGATGCCTCCAACTCTGTTTTGTGTGTGTGTGGTTTTTTTTTTATCCTCAGGATTGCTTTGGTTATTTGAGGACTTTTATGGTTCCACACAAATTTTAGAATTTTTTTCTGTATCTGTGAAAAATGACTTTGGAATTTTGATAGGGACTCCACTAAGTCACTCCACAATTTATAGTCAACTGTCATATAACGACATCTTGGACAATGACAGACCACATGTAAGACATTAGTCTCATAAGATTAAACCATATTTTTACTGTGCCTTTTCTATGTTTAGATATATTTAAAGATACCATTGTGTCACAGTTGCTTACAGTATTCAGTACAGTCACATGCTGTACAGGTTTGTAGTCTAGGAGCAACAGGCTATACCATATAGCCTAGGTGTGTAGAAGGCTATACCATTTAGGCCTGTGTAAATACACTCTATGATGTTTGCAAAATGAAAAATCGCCTGACAACCACATCTCAGAACGTATTCCCATTGTTAAGTGATGGATGACTGTATATGTATATCAAAACATCAGGTTGTATACTTTAAATTTATATGATAAAAATAAATAAAAGCTCATGTATAAAAATAATAACATCAATACAAGAGATTTCTAATATACATATCTGTTCTAGTCCCTTACACACCCTCAGAAAGTAAAAACATGAGAAATTTTCAGTATGCCAGAATAATACAGAATTTCTAGTTTCTAATGCACAAACTAAAACAGCTTTCAACTTGTTATTCTTTTAATTTGTTATATTATATTATATTAACCCTAATTGGTATAAGTGACTTGACATTACCACTTAATCTAAAATAAGTCTAACAACTCTTAAATGTCAATCAAGCATTAAAAGACCAAAATAACTGACAACTTGGTAAAGTTTACTCCCCCAATCTAATAAAACTACATTTTTAAGAGTTCTAATTTTCCCCTTCTCCAAGATCTTTCCACACTATACACTCAACTGACTTCCTCATGATATTAAGGAAGGTAAATTGTAACCTGCTGAGGTGTTTCTCCATGCTTGGTTACTTAAGTGAAGCCATTCCTATTTTCTAGTAACACCCAGGTAGGTTGAAGTTAAAAATATAAATAGGAAGCTAAATTATAAAAGAAAAGAACTATTTTCAAATCCATCATTAAAAAGAAAACATTGGAAATTTCCTAGGTACTAGTACTTTGACTAACATGCATGATCCCAACAGCTTGAGTAAAACTGTTACACATCCAGATATAATAAAGAGTACCTGAAAAGAATTGAGCGTTCTAAGCACCATTTTGACTGAAAAGCTATGAAGTCAAGTTAACATTCTGAGGAACTAGATCCTCCTGGTTCTGGTCTCGAATTCAATTCAATTCAATTCACCACAAGGTTTATTTCACCAGTATTGAAATCCACAAGGAGCTATCTAAACACACTGGTACCACAATTATCTAGGAATCCTATCTTAGACAATCCAAGTTCAACACACTAAGACACACACAATTTACTCATGGGCGAGTCTTCTCAGACTAGTTACTCTACACAATTCTAACAAGCTTGGCAATCTGACTCCCAGCCTATAGTAAACTAACAATCAAAAGCTGAAATGTGAGAAAAGTGCTAGAGACACAAATATTGTCAACACTGAGAGTTAATCTCGTAGCCACATAAGAGGAACCAGGAGAAAAAAAAACACCCCAAGTAGACATTAAAAGGAGATCTTCTGAGATGACTTAGGAGGGAGACAAATAAACCTACATTCCCAAGTCCTTCTAAAGAAACCTACCCCTTCACAGGAAAGAGTAATAGTAGGCACTGCTAACTGTGTCCCTGAGCTATGAAGAAAAGGTTCCAATCTGCTCAAGAAACTCTCTGTGTAAGAAAGTGAAGAAAATTCAAATCATAATTTATAAAGATTTCGCTCAGAGTGGTTAATCATTTTTGAAAGTGTTGACACTTAAAGGGTGAGGCTCTGGCCACTTAGGGAAGCTCCTTTTTCCCACCCCATGAGTTAATGAAGCACTGCATATGGAAGCTCTGTGTCGGAAGCCGTTCCAAGGACAGCATTCCACAGTCAGCTACAACAACAAACAGCAGATGTCCAGAAAGGCACAGACAGCTCCTCCCCACACCCAAACTGTCTAAGGATGGGGGAAAATAGACCAAAGAATGTGTGACCAAATAGGCAAAATAGTCAATTTGTTGAAAAACAAGTTTCTAAACTTCCAATGAAGGCACAAGAACACCTAAAAAAAAAAAAAAAAGCAGATCATTCTAAATTTTACAAAAAAAGGAACCAAATAAATTTCCCCTTGAACAACTGCCAAGCCTACAGTCATATCTTCCAAAATGAGATGATCAAACCTGAAGAATTTCCCCAAGAGAGTAGATACTTCCAAATAGCAAATTTTTATTTTAAAATAAACATATTTATTGCTATTTTTTTCCAGTTCCAGAATGTGGGTGGTTGTTAAATGTTAAATACTAATTTCTAAACCCCTGTAATGGATGAGGAACAACCCATACTCAGAGTGAGGTCATGTGAGGGATGAACACCCCTGAATTACTGAGATTCATCAGCTTAGCAAAATCCAGAACTGAGACGCTGACTAAAATGCAACCACTATGGACAATCTGAGCTGCAGTGTGTTTTCCACCAGCATGACAGGTTATTTATCTATGTATTTATAATCTCCTCTTCTAGAAAGACTCTGAGGAAGATCCATGGCTGAATTCAAGGCCAAAAAAACCAGCCCTGCACCTTTCTTCACACATTTTCTTCATATTGTGAAAAAGTTTAATGGGAAAACCGCACTTCAGTCCAAATTGTCCAGAATCCAAGTAACAAAACCAAAGAGAATGAAGCAATCTAGTGGTCTCCACTCTACCCTTACCTTGTCTCTACCAGGGCACATAGGAGTAAGGTGACCAACTCTTCCTGGTTTCCCCAGGATCTTCCCAATTTTCATGAAAGTCTCACTTCTTGGAAAATCCCTCACTCAAAGGCAACTAGGATGGTTGGTCATCCTATAGGAGCAATGATATCCACACATCCCCATATGCAGCACCTGGAGATGTGGTTATTCACAAACCCTTGGAGAATATAACTGAATTCAAGCAAGTAAGAGTCTCTTGGGTTCAAATCCCATCCCTTCTGCTTCACAGCCAAGATAGATATAACAACAGAACCTTCCACAGAGAATAATATGAGAATTAATTGTGATCATTGGCCCATATTAAACTTACTATTATATAAGCTATCTAATATACCTATTTTCCCCAACATCATTAATATATATAAATATATAACATAGTTTTAGCACATATTATTAAGAACAAATTGTTCCCCTTACACCTTACAACTAATGTTCACAGTTGGGAACCTAGCTGTGGTCACTGCTATAAAAATGACATCAACACACAAAAAAAGAAGCTAGACACTTATTTGCAATACAGTCTAACCAATTTGGGCATATCCAAACCCAAGAGAAACAACCCCAAAAGTTTATCATTTGAACTAAAAAAGCAGATATTTCTCCACTCCCTTCCCTGTCTTTAACTGCATTCACCCTTTCCTGCTCTGCCCATCTAGAAAACCTCTGTTATAAGTGTCACCAAGTCGGTTGCAAACAAATATGCCAAGTTGAAATCACCATTTTCCCCTCCATAGTGACTATTAAGACGCAATTCCAAGTGAAATTGTAGACTCTCTCTACAAAGAAATGGAAGTAAAAGTAGGCAACTGAAACAATGTATATAAAATTTGTCAATCTAACACTAGACAAACAAAAATGCTCACAATGACCAATGACCAATTATGTGAATAGCCCTTGTGTCCAAGAAGCCAAGTCCTGAAGAACATAAGCTAGGTATGGTCTCATGTATAAAAGGGGTATTTTGTTCTCATCTCTGTAGCACAGTCACCATGTCACCCAGCATCAGCTGACCTTCAATCAATTTGAGCCAATGAGATTCTTCAGTATATCTGATTACTGTCTGCTAGACTTGTGTCAGCAAATCTCTGCTACTTCTTAAATAATTTCTCCTTCCCTTGGGAAGAATGGCAACATATACAGAAGCATTAGCAATAGTGTCAAGATAAAAGTGTCATTCAAGGACACCCCTTTTATGAAGGATTCTTTTTTTCACATTCTCAAAATGTGAAAATTAAACAAAGTGTATTTTTTCTTATGGCTGTCAGCCATATACTTTCTTTTGTGATACTGATTTGTATCATTTTGCACACCAGAGTAGAAACTCCCAAAGAGAAGCAAGATGGCAGGGATGCTACAAGATAGATGGCTCCTTTGTGCAAATTAGAAAAGGAAGCCCCTTCCTCGAGATATTTCCATCTCCCAGAACACTATTGTAATATTCTGATTTTGTTATAGGAAGGAATTGTGATGCCACCTTCTGACAAACTATCATAAAATCTATGCAAATCTACCATTCCATTACGGCACCCCCCAGAGTTGTACAGTGCCCAATATACACACCTCTGTACACTAACTTTGAATGATGTCGCTTCATATCACAGTATCACAGTACTTCAGATAAACTGCAGTCATCCCTCAGTATAGGCAGGGTATTTGTTCCAGGATCACCAACCCCTCAGCATACTAAAATCCACCCATAGACAAATCCTGTGGAATCCACATAATCGTACACAAAAAGTCAGTTCTTCATAAACATGAATTTCAAATCCTAAGAAAACCATATTTTCAATTCACATTAGGTGAAAATAATATAAGAGAACCCATGCAGTTCAAACCCATGCTGTTCAAGGGTCAACTCTAATTAGTTGTGATCTGCCTACAAATTGTCCCAACAAACTCAAAATTGTTTGTGTGGGTGTATGATTGTATGTGTGCATGTATGTACCCATACTATATATTATTTAAATGAATTTACCCCCAAAAAGAATTGTCTATGTCAGGTTAGATTACTGGCCCACAGCCATGAAAACAGCTCTCCTTAAATCTATCAGGAAGAGATATTTTAAAATGCAAGCTATACTAAGGCAATAACAGGATGGGAGAAAGAAGAAAAGGAGAAAATCTGGAGTCCTGGAACAATCAGTTTATTCCCAAGGTAAAAGTATTTATCCTTATCTTGCATAACCAAAAATTTCCCTAATGGTCATAAAAATAATTGCTCCATTTCAAAATCCAGTTGCTATAGCACAGGAATAAAGTTTACCATGAGAGCCTCATCTTCCTTAAATAGTTTTATGTTTAGCTGCCATCAACTTCACCTTTCCCACCTTTAGATTCTGGCCTTTAAATGAAACCGTTAAGAGTTCACAAGGCCCAGGATAATGAGTTTTCCAGAAACAGGATCCCAGTTTCCCAAGCAATGGAAGGGCCAGACTACCACAAGAGTTGCAGCTTAAAGAAAGCAGATAATTCAAACATAAAAATTCGTAAATAAGCAGATTTTTTTATGGCCTGCTCCACTTGCAGAGCACTAACTCAGACATACAGCTTTTCCTCACCCTCTTATATCAGCACTACAAGTCACAGTGAGTGCAGCATGGCCAACGAAAACAGTTTTTTATAAAGAGAGGGGAGGAAACTAGCCCAGGTGAAATTCTAATAGGGGCTCTTTTTTGCTGCTTCAGCTTGATTCACTCCCGTTATTGTCATAACACAGAAGGTTTGTTAGTCCCATTTTAACAGAAACTGAGAAACTGAGACTCAGAGAAGTCAAACAACTTGTCCAAGGTCACACACCTATTAACGGTAGGCCATGCCTGGCTCCAAAGCTCTCGTCCTTCTGCTACACCACACTGCCCTAGGTAAAGTTTTACGTTAGTGTGTCTCAGGTCTTCAAGTTTCCACCAGTCTTCTGCAGATCCTGTTACAATGCAGATTCGAATTCCAGAAGCCTGGGGTAGAACCTGAGCTCTACTGCATTTCTAGAAAGCTCCCAGAAAGATGCCAATGCTGTTTGATGGACTGCACTCTGAGTAGCAAGACTTTGGACCAGTGGTTCTCAACAGAAGATGATTCTATCCCTCAGAGGACATCTGGCAATGTCTGGAGACATTGACAGTTTCTGGAGACAGTGACATCTGGCAATGTCTCCAGATACTGACACAGCTTAGGAGAGGGGGGAGTGTCACTAGCATATTGTAGGTGGAGGTTGGGGACGTTGCTCAACATCCTACAACAGGACAAGTCTCTCTATCCCCAACAAAAAGCCATCCAGCCCAGAATATTCAACAGTGCTGGCATGGTTGAGAGACCCTTAGAGGTTCCAAACTCATTCAGACTTCTTCCAAAGCTGCAGTAGTTTTGCAAACTTGCACTGGGGTCAAAGGTAGCTTCAGTATGTTTTTAAAAAAAGTCTCCATAAAGCTTGATAAAAAATGCTGATGCCATACAACAGATGGCTAGAGTATGATGAAGTTTAATTTCCTCACAAATATGCTGCCATTGTACTGAAGAAAATAAAATCAGCTGATTACAAACAAGAGTTTCAAAACTGCCCAGAGTATCTGCAGGGTCCTTGTTTCTTAGCACTGGAGGCCACAACTGAAAAAGCAAATGATAAGATTATTTTTAAATGCAAATTTTGTAATTTCCTGTTCTGGTGTCTCAAACATTTACCCTGCTGGCAAAGATCACATGAAATCATCTTTTATTATTCTGCATTAGCTGTTACTATCTATCATCAATATCATGCTGGGATACTGCCATGCTCTGCACCCAGAATCCACTCCATTCCCAACATCAGTAAAGAAAACAGTCATTCATCTGGATCTTTAATGTCATAGCACTGAACAATTAGTTCAAGTTCAATATTTTTCACTAATCATGAGTAAACATGGTATACTGTGGTGTTCAGAGAATCTTTAAATGCTATATTGTTTAATTACAGCATATGCTTTAGGAAGACCATAAATTTGAATATAGCTTGAGGGGTAAGTTAAGGTTTGGTTAGAATTATACAGCTTCTTTGGGGGGAGGAAGTCTAAGAAAGAACATCACATGTCTCAGTGTATCAGGTCCCCAGGCCACCCACACCCCTATGTCTTTCCTACTTATCTATCAGTGAACTTCTCCTCATCCCTAGTGACACAGACCAAAAGTCCCACCTTAATACAGCCCCCATGAGAGTGTCTCTGTCATCTCAGAGTCCCCCTCAAAATACAGATTAAAGTTAAAGGCTCTACATAAAACAACTGAATGGAAGAATGAATGAATGAACTCTTTTGTCCTTGATAACTTGGCTTTCTCAATTCTCACTCCTCTCTAAATATTTCCTTCTCAGTTTTTTCACTGCTCCCCTTTCCTCCTTGTCCTAAACACAGATATGTCCCAGTTCTATCATTGGACACTCCTCACTTGCAGGGATGGGGGAGTGAGGTGTCTAAACTTTACCTCTTACAAATGGTTCCCAAGCCTGTTTCCTCTAGCCTAGTCCTCTGCCTTGAAATGCAAACCCATATTTTCAAATGTCAAACTCACCTTCCCCTCCTAAAACCCCGCCTCTCTCCTGACTGTCATAGACATTGTCACTGACCCTGTCACCAAACCTGAAAACTCTAGCGTCTCTGATACTTCTGCCTTCCTCATTCTTTATGTTCTTAGCTGTGGTTCCCATCTCAAGGCATTCTCCTCTTCCTTTCCCTGTCTGTTTTCCACTGTCATCACCTTAATTCTACCTCAGGAATAGTCTTTTAGACTTCCAAAACTAACTCCTAATTGGTGGGTCAAGGATTAAGGAGACCAGCATGAAAGACAGCCATAGAGAGAGTAAGGGTTGGAATTGCCCCTTGAGAAGCTCTTGTGACCTGGGATGCTACACTGGCCCCACTCCCTGACTCTTGCCACACACATAAAGGAGGCAACGTAACTTGATGATTAGGAGAACAGGCCTCATGATCACCATGATTGTGACACCCTGTAAGGTTCTAGAGAAGGTACTCTACTTCCTGTGACTCAGTTTCTTCATCTATAACAAAGACTAATAGGCTCAACTTCATGAGAGTTGTTGTGAGGATTAAATGAGTTACTACATATCAAGACTTTAGAAAAATGCTTGGCATACTCCAGGTGATTCATAAATGTTAGCCATGTTGATGGTGATGACAATAATCCACTTAGCAGAAAAATATCCCAAATCAATGCTCAGACTGGTGTGATCAATACTAATCCATAAAAAGACACAGCAAATGTTAGAAACAGATATGTTTATAATTTTGCACTAATATCTCAAATAAAGAGACATATATCTTTAAAAAAAAAAAAAGATACGGCAACATCATGAACTCTGCAATCCAATCCACTGAGAAGGATGTGGCACTGTTTCTGTGTGGTATTCTTGCCAAGAATGCATCACCTTAGTCCAATCATGAAATGACATCAGAGAGGTCTGAAGTGAGGGAAATTCAGCAAGATAATTGATCAGTACTCTGGTGCCAAGATCATGAAAGATAAGGAATCCCTAAAGAACTGTTGGCAACTGCAGGAGACTAGGGAGAAATAATAACTGAATGCAACAGAGAATCCTGGAGCAGCAATGAAACAGCATTAGTAAAAAAAACTGGTGAAGTTTAAATGGGGTCGTTAGCTTGATTAATGGTATTGTACTGTCATAGTCCATTTTTATGTTGCTATAAAAGAATACCTGAGGCTGGGTAATCTATTTTAAAAAGAGGTTTATTTGGCTATATAAGAGGTTACAAAGAGGTTCTATAGGCTATACAAAAAGCATGGCACCAGCATCTGCTGCTGGTAAGGGCCTCAGGCTGCTTCCACTCATGGCAGAAGGCAAAGGAGAGCCAGTTTGTGCAAAGATCACAAGGCAAGAGCAGAAGCAAGAAAGAGAGGAGGGAGATACCAGGCTCTTTTCAACAACCAGCTCATGGGAACTAATAGAGTGAGATGTTACTCATTACCTCGAAGACAGCACTAAGCCATTTATGAGGAATCTGCCCCCATGACCCAAATACCTCTCATCAAACCCTACCTCCATCATTGGGGATCAAATTTTAACTTGAGGTTTGGAGGGTCAAATACCCAAACTGTAGCATGTGCCATACCAGGCAGAAATGGCAATTTCCTGATTCTCACACTGGTTCTCAGGATATACAAGATGCAATATTGCAGGAGACTAGGGGAGGGATATATGGAAACTTTCTGCATTGTTTCTGCAAATTTTCTGTAAGTCTAAAAGTAGTTCAAAGTGAAAAGTTGATCTTCCACAAAATAACACCAATGCAGCTTCACTCCAAAACCATTCCATAAATATTTATGGGGTTCTGTCACGTGCCAAGGACATTGCAAGGCTTTATAGAAGTACTAGTGACATGGACGTGGCTCTTCCTTTAAATATCTCACAATCTAGTGAGAAAAGCAGTCAATTAAATGGATATTTAATCATTGCTATTAGCAATATATGCACCAGCAAGGACCCTAATCCAGTCTGGGGCAGCAGGGTGTGAAGGTGAGGACTTCTGGAGAAGGTAACACCTGGACTGAACACTGTGGGACACATAATAGTTAGTCAGGTGAGCAAGAAGGGAGAAGGGAGCCCCAGGTACTAGGGGAGGCACACAAACACAGGCACAGAGCCCAGAGGCTGGTTGTTCAACAAAACCAGAATCTGAGCTGACTGCAAGAGAGAGAGAAAGTAAAAGATGAGCCTGGGAAGGCAGGCAAGGGGCTCATGAGCCAGGCTCAGGGGTTTGTACCTAGTCCTTCAGGCAATGGAAGGTGCCAAAAGGACTGACACACATTTTTCTAAGATGAACCTAATAGCAGCATGAAGAGTGAACTACAAGAAGTACAAAGTTGGGAGACCAGTTAAGAGGATGAGGCCAAAGGTAAAAAACAACAGAAATGAAAAAACATGGGCAGACCCAAAAGTTTGCAGAGAGAGAAAATAAACGGGCTTGAGTGATATATTAGATATACAGGGTGTGGTAGGCTCAGTAATGCCTGCCTCAAAGATGTCCACCTCCTAATCCTCCAAACCTGTGTGTTAAATTACTTTACATGGCAGAAGGACTTTGCAGATGTGATTAAGTTAAGGCTCTTAAAATGAGGAGGCTATCTTGGATTATCTGAGTGGTCCCAATGTAATTATAAAGATTTTTATAAGAGGGAGGCAGGAGGGTCAGAGTCAGAAAGAAGGAAATATGACAGCAGGAGCAGGGGTCATAGCAAGAGATTTAAAGATGCTCAGCCTGTAATCCCACGCCTTTGGGAGGCTGAGGTGAGTGGATTGCCTGAGCCCGCGGGTTCGAGACCCACCTGGGCAGCGAGACCTCATCTCTACAATAAATCAAAAAATCAGCTGGGCGTGGTAGCACATGCCTGTAATTCCGGCTACTTGGAAGGCTGAGGTGGAAGGATCGTCAGAGCCCAGCAGGTCGAGGCTGCGGTGGCCGGGAGCGCCCACTGCACTCCAGTCTGGGCGACAGAGTGAGACTCCAAATCAAAAAAAAAAAAAAAAAAGATGCTTCATTGTTGGCTTGAAGATGAAGGGGGCCATGAGCCAAGGAGTGCAGCTGGCCCTGAAAAGCTGGGAAAGGCAAGGGAATGAATTCTTCCCTAGAGCCTCCAGAAGAAATGCAGGCCTGCCAACATCTTGATTTTTAGCCCAGTGAAACTGATTTCAGACTTCTGACTCCTAAAACTGTAAAAGAATCATGTCTGTTTTGTTTTGAACCACTAAGTGTGTAGTAATTTGTTGCAGAAGCAATAAGAAACAAATACAGGAGGTGACAAAGAAAGAGAAATTGATGATGATTCCCAGTTTCTGGCTTGAGTGAGGAGGTACACAGTAGGAGCAGACAGCAAGACAAGGACACAGGAGGAAAGCAGTTGGGAAGAGATGAGCCTGGGAAGACAAGAAGTTCCATTTTGGACAGGCTAATCCTAAAATGTTTCTGCAACTCACAAGAAATCCACCAGATAGTTACATTTATAGTGCTGGTGCTGAAGACAGAGATCCAGGCTGGAGACAGAATTTTCCACAAAATTGATTCTCAGTATATACCTAATTAGATCTACTGGACTATCATTTTTTAATAAAAAGGTTATCTGTGGGAGTATTACTGCTACTATTGCTATGGTTATGACATGTACTATGAAAAATGATTGTTTCTACAGACAAAAGTGAGTAAAGGAACAAACCATATTCAAATTCTAGCAGCATGGCAGCTATGTTACCCAGAAAAAGGACAACTTCTGTGTGCCTCAGTGTCTTCCTAGAAAAAGAAAACAGACTCCAACTGGGATTAAATTTATAATGAGTGCTTGGCACTTAGCTGAGTGTCCAGCACAAAATAAGTACTCAATAAGCAGTAGCTGTTGCAAGTACTATTTACATATAGCTCATTGAAGATAATTTGATAAATCATAAGAACTTTTTATGTCATCCAAAAAGTTATAACAAATTCTAGTTGTTTCATGCTTTCTTTCCCCAGTCATTTTCTATATACATTAAGCATTTTGGTCACCTATATGATATTAAAGATGTAGAAGATATAATCGTTGCTCACAAGTTTTGCATAGTTTTAGCAAGAGGCAGATCAATTATGATAAAGAACAATGTGCAAGGTACTGATGATATTAAAGATGATGTATGATGTGATGCCTGCTCTCAGGAAATTCACAGACTTGAGAGGAGACATATATAATATGTATCATGGTAGACCAATGTTTACCGAGCACCTACTAAGTTCCAAGCTTTACATGTATTTAACATGTACTACCTTTAAGTTAACTTACTCAAGCTCTGGGAGTCAGATATTTCTCATACAAAATAATCATCTCTATCACATTCTGAAGCAATTACAAAGTGAATCCAGGATAGTAGAGAGAAGGTCACCCTTGAGTTTGCACAGTTTAGTACAAACACATGGACCCCAACAATTGACCTATAAAATGCCTCCAGGCAAGGTTTAAAGAGAAAGGTCAATGGCTTGCAAGGGGAGCATGAACTTGCTTTACAAGGAGACCAACTGATGTGAAGGCAACTCTTGCTTATCCCCTCATCATTTTTCTTCAAGGAAACAAAAATGACATTTGTTGAGCCAAGCCCTGTGCAAAGTGCTTTACATAGGTCATGCCACTTGAGACCAAAGAGTAAATTCATGCAGGTGAATTCAGAAGGCAGACAAAACTGATGATTAAAATTCTATTAGACCAGAAGTCTCCTGTAAATTTTACTAGCATTCTCAGCTCTCTTGCAAAAGTACAGAACAGCTACTAGAAATACAACAACAAAGACAATCAACCTCATAAAACAATGCAGATGAAAACACAATGGGAAAAAAATGATTAAGGTTAAAATCTGAGCGGGAAACCAGCATATTAAGAGAAAGAATAAGATTTTAAATGAAGTCATAATCGAAACCAGATGAGAAACCTAAATAGAAAAGGAAAGTTTCAAAGAAAACAAACCAGAGAGAAGGAGAGTAACCAGGTGGGAAGAAATGACTAGAAGTTATTTTGACTTTCTACAGAACAGTAGATGGTATTCTGGTTCTCATTTCTGAGGTCAAGTCCCCAGTGAGGACTCAGGCAAGTTACTTAACTGCCCTGATTAGGTAATGGAACAATGTCAGCACCTACATCTCCTAAAGTTGTCTGAGGAGTAACTGAGTACAGCACTGAGCTCCATGCTTGCACCTAGAGAATCTTCCACCTAACAGTGGTGCTGATGACAATGATGATTTATGCTATTAACAGCACCCCACCCAGACCTCCTAAAATGAGATTCCGTGAACTCTATCCATGCAATAAACCCAACAACTCTCAGGTGTACAGTGCCACACCAATTCCTCAGGAGACTGCTATGATTTCAGGAAATCCAGTCATTGTGGACCTTTCTCCTTGAGACCCCTGTGCAATACACATTTGTGTCTGAGAGTAACAAAGCAGTGAGCATGCAAAGGAAACCACAGCCTATAAAAGAAGATAATGAGTTTTTCAAAAAGGTTTCCTGTCCTCTGGAGAATCCTTTGTCATCATGTCTTAGAAGTCCCCACACTCAGCACAAGAATCCTCAAATGCCCACTAAACTCTCATGATTGCCCTACCTGTAAGAGTTGCTTAAGAGGCAACTAACCATATCCACTGAGGTTTGCCTGGCAGGTTTTTAAGACATCTCTAGTTTCCAGTGTGCAGTTGACAAGGATTCAGTCATAGTGCAGCATTCATTTAAAGCAACTAAAGCTTGAGTTCTTTAAAACATCTAAATCTTTTTTTTTTTTTTTTGAGTTGGAGTCTCACTCCGTCACCCAGACTGGAGTGCAGTGGCCGCTCCCGGCCACCACAGCCTCGACCTGCTGGGCTCCGGGGATCCTTCCACCTCAGCCTTCCGGTAGCCGGAATTACAGGCGCGCGCTACCACGCCCAACTAATTTTTTGATTTTATTGTAGAGATGAGGTCTCGCCTGCCCAGGCGGGTCTCGAACCCACCGGCTCAGGCAATCCACTCACCTCAGCCTCCCAAAGGCGCAGCATTACAGGCTGAAAACATCTAAATCTTGACACACACCACAAAAGTATTGCAACAGAGACCACCAATGAATACCATGACAGTATGGTAGAATACCTACATTAAGAATCATTTCTGCCATCTAAATCACAATCAGATTTACCTCTTCCTTTGCTATGTGAATTCTCCCTGGACCACAAAGCCCTCCTCTGCCCTTTAAAAACAAGCAAACACCTTGCAATGCATCCCTATTTGGATATAGATGAAAATGTAATGTTAAAGAATATCATTTGTTTAAATTAGAATTAATTTCCAACATACTATAAAGTGTGCATAGGTGACAAGAGAGCTCTTGATTCTGGTTCCAGTGACTAACTCAAAGAGTTTTTTTGGTTGTTGTTTTTTATTTTGTTTTGTTTTTGAGTCAGAGTCTCACTCTGTTGCCCAAGCTGGAATGCAGTGGCATGCTCACAGCCACCACAGCCTCAAGCTGCTGGAGTCAGGTGATCCTTCCACCTCAGCCTTCCAAGTAGCTAGAACTACAGGTGCATGCCACCATGCCCAGCCAATTTTTTTTATTTATTGTAGAGACAAGATATCTTGCCAAGTTGCTCAGATTGGTCTTGAACCCCTGGGCTCAGGCTATCCTCTCGCCTTGGCCTCCAAAGTGCAGGGATTACAGGTATGAGCCACTGTACCCAGCTACAAAGAGATTTTTTTTTAAAGCAACTCTTTTAAGAAACATTTTTAAGGCTGAGATAGAAAAAAGAAAGTGGTGCTAATAATAAACTAATAAACCTAAAAGAAATTAAGCTTAGAGTGGCAGCTAATCTCCCTAAATAGGTTTCTGAGAGGAAAATGTGTCAAGTGTTGATAAAACATTTCCTTGGTAAATGACCCCTGGTCCCAGTGTGCAGCACTCAAAGAACTAGAATCCTGCCACAAATCTGTAAGATTCTCTGCAAGAAAAAAGCTTTGCTCCATTAATAACTTTTTAAAACATGCACTAACTAATTCATGCCAGCAATTAAAATGCTTCCATCAAAATTCACTCTGTGAACAGGCTAAGTTCAAAGATATATGCAAGGTAAAGAGAAAAACTGGTTTAAAGAAAATTTGGGGTTGGAGGTAGGATACAAAATCCTGTAGTCTGAACTTAAAGTTTTAGAGTCAGGAAAATAGGTTAAAACTAGATAGAGAACTTGGTCAAGTGGGTCAAAAAATAAAGGTTTCAATTACATAAAAAGCTAAACATGAGTTCAGATTTTTAATGTGATACACATAAATACTTGCTGCTATTTTAATATCTGCCTTTGCTTGAGACATCCTGGGACTCTGCCTGAGGCAAGATTTTTTTTAATAGCAATAATAAAAATACTTAATAGTACTTACAGCAAAGCATGTGTGGTCACAATGTTTTAAAGAAGGAGAAAGAAAAGGTAATTCTGAACATCTGTACTACATTTCCACATGATAAAACCTCTACACTCCAAAATTATTCTGAAGTTTGGTGGTACTGGGTGGGGGAGAAGTCAGTTCGTGTAGAGAAATGTTTATTTAAAAAACAGAAAAGGAGACTCAAAGGCCATTTTGGGGAAAGCAGGGACGACAACTTTTATTGTAAAATAAAACTGCCAATTAATAGTGAGAGTCCGGTAGTCAAAAAGTAAGTTTCCGTGTCTTCACAGATCCATAATTATTACCTCCATAAATCCTCCTGAGAATCAAATGTCTTTTGTTTTCACAAAGTCCCAATCTTCCCATGTAGTATCTCAGCTCAAAACAATACCTCCAACCCCCTGTCCCTGACCCTCTCCAACAGATTTCTTTTGCAGGACTTGCCTCACTTCCAGTCCTACATTTTCTGAGAGGGAAGGAGTACAGAACCCAGGAGCTGGAGTCTCTCTCGATCTCTCCCTCCTTCTGTCTTTCTGTCTCTGTCTCTGTCTCTCTCTGTCACACACACACACACACACACACACACACACACACACACACACTCCACTTCTGTTTCTTTTCAGGCTCAAGCTCCCATCCTCACCTCCCATCAGCACATCTGTTTCCTAGTTCAATCCCCAGCAGTCAGTCTTTAGGTAAAGAAGCATCCTGATCTGTGCTGCCCTTTAAAAAAAAAAAAGTTTCAAGCAGGTGGGGCTGGGAATTGGTATACCTGCCATGGCCTCAGGCCTGCCACCAGAAGGATGTGTCACACACTCCAAACCAGTGTTCCCCCCTCCCCTAGAAGATATTTTACAATGTCTGGAGACATTTTTATTGTTATTGTCACAATTTGGGTATAGGTGCTACTGGCATCCGGTAAGTGGAGGCATGGGATACAATGCCCAGTACAACCCCCATTGAAAGAACCCTGGGCTACACAAAGGAAGCAAACTCCCAGTAGCAGGCAGTCTTCCCCCGACACTAAAAATGCTCAAATGTCTGGCAACCCAGTGCAAACAACCCTGGGGCAAAAATCTGACAGCCCTGGGAGCAGAAGGAAGGGCAGACAGTGGCAAAGGAACTTTGTTCTCCTGACCAGGTCCTTGCTTACCTGAGTAAGAACACTGTCCATAGGACAACCTAGTAAGTTGATGGCACACTAACAATGTAAATATATATATATATATTTTTTTTTTTTATTTTTTATTTTTTTTAAAGTTGGAGTCTCACTCTGTCACCCAGACTGGAGTGCAGTGGCCGCTCCCGGCCACCACAGCCTTGACCTGCTGGGCTCCAGCGATCCTTCCGCCTCAGCCTTCCAAGTAGCTGGAATTACAGGCATGCGCTACAATGCCCGGCTGATTTTTTGATTTATTGTAGAGATGAGGTCTCGCTGCCCAGGCGGGTCTCGAACCCGCAGGCTCAGGCAATCCACTCACCTCAGCCTCCCAAAGGCACAGGATTACAGGTTGAGCCACCAAGTTTTAACACGACCTGTATATATACACAGTTTCTTTTTCAGGTCAGTTCCTTCATAGCAGCCACAGATGTTTAAAGCACCAATTGTGTAGGGCTAAAAAGTATCAACAAACACTGGTATTTTTTAAAAAGAAGGCCCTGCTGGCCTAATGGAGAAGACACTGGCTTGCTAAAAAGAGGAAGAGGAGAAAGCCTGTGTTAGGGTTTATGATTAGGTCAGGAAGTCTTGATTCTTTTGGAGTTTTAATGGCAATCCCCTCTTTTCTGGTAATTGTTAGGGAAGACTTTGCTCACAGTCCCTTTGGTATCGACATGGGTTACTTTCCCAGCATCCACCGCTCCCAAAAGACTTGCAGACTTTTTTGATAACTGACAATACCCAATGTGCTGAGACTCTAGAGATTAAAATTACAGATATAACAACTGTAAAAGAAAAATGGGCAGAAATGATGAAAAAACAGTTTCCCAATTTTAAGAAAGCAAACAAACTTCAAAAGTGATACGTGAAAGTAGTAAGATTTGATCGTCTAAATATAACAATAATGTCTTGATTCAAAAAACTACTTATTCATGATCTAAATCAGGGATCAGCACACTTAAAGAGCCAGGTAGTAAATATTTTAGGCGCTGTGGGCCAAGAGGCAAAATAGAGGATGTTATATGAGTACTTACGTAATTGTTTCAAATATAATCATTTAAAAAGGTAAAAACCAGTCTTAGGTCCCAGGCCATAAAAAACAGGCTGCAGGCCACATCTGGCTCATAGGCTGCAGTTTGCCAACTCTTGATCTAAATGGGTAGTAAGTCTTAATAATTTTCACTCTGAAGTCTCACTCATCTTTCTTTCTTTTTCCTTTTTCTACAAGCTACTAATATATAATTATATTTTTCCTTTAGTGAGAATTTAATTTGTTCTTTATGTGTTACAGCTGCTGTAACCATAGCCACTCATAGGAATCACCCAGCAGCAGCCCACGTCGCCTTTTTAATACTCTATCCAAAACACTTAAGAGGCCCTTCAACCTAGATGCCAAACTGAAAAGACAGAGTAGCCCCTTTCACATCCAAGCCAAGGTGGATGGGAATGTAGATTTTGCTTTACCAAACTTCAGCCAATTAGAAAGTCAATGAAATGGACGCCTCTTAGGAGTTATAAATACAATTTTCATGAAGTCTGTTTGGGGAGGCAAAGCCTTTCTTTGTGGTAGCTAGGTAATCATGAAGGTTAAAAAAAATTGAAGATGAAAGCTAAATTTAAACAAACGAAATGGGAAAGGTCCAAATCTAAATGGCACCCATTTGTCCTTGTTCTCTGTTGCTCACAAAAATTCACCTATTCCTTAAGAATTTATGGAAGGTCAAGTACTTTCATTTTCATGAGTCGAAAATGGAATGGGAAGACCTAGCCCTGCTGCTGCCTTCTATGTGGCACTATGTGATCTTTCCACTGCTCAGTGAAATCACAGATTTACAGTCCCCAATTCAACATGCCCTGATAAACTGTGGCAAGAAAATAAATCAGAGTCTTTTGCATTTTTTTCTTTTTTGCAATTACAGAGAAAATAACCCTGAATAAGAAGTCAGAAGACCAGAATCCTAGTCTCTGGTTTACTTTGTATCAGGTTGAAATCCCTGGCAATATCGAGGATTAGAACAAAGTATGTAGAACCAGCTGGCCCAAATTTGAATCCCAGATCCATCACTACTTACTCTGAGAATCTGAACCAATCACATCACTCCCTAGGCCTCAACCTCCACATCTGAGAGGAAAAAAACCCATCTACCTCAGAGTATCCTTGGAAGGATTAAATGGCACTCCCTGGAAAGTGATGAGCACTAACCTTAGTGAGTGCCCAGTAACTGTTGCACGTCCTCACTGCTTCTCTGAGCCGCAATGTCCCCTCCAGGGTTGCTGGAAGCACCCAGGAAATCATTAAAATGTAATATGTTCTATAAACTACCAAGCCTCCTCCGCATGTAAGGCATTAGTTCATGTTTCCACTTAAGACAGTTAGGACCTTGGTATAGCTGAGGCTGGTCTCAACTTCCCATTGTCGCCACTTGTGAAACATGCCAAAGTACTCACAGTGCTGGCAGTCCTTTCTCACTGCTGAGGTTTTACTTGTGGCATATTGTGTTACCAATTCATGATGATGATAAATTATGCCAACTACCAAAAGGATGTTTTTCAGAGAGCCATCACACCTGAGGTAAAGCAGCAGGACATGGGGAGCTGAGAACAGTAATCAAAGTCTCTCCCAGCATAACCTCCTGACATTCTCACCCCCTCCCCTGTGTCCTCCCCTCCCAACAACCTGTCACTTTCTTTTTTCAGCAGGTTCCAAAATGTCTTGTGTCCAGTGGCCCCATGGGGCTCCACCAGTCTCTGTCACTGTAAAAAAGCAGCCAATTACACTCATCAAAACAAATGTGTAAAACCTGAACCATTTCAAATTAGCACGCAGCATTCATTAAATAATGCATTAGAATTTAAGACAAGGCAAGTGATGCTAAACAGAAATAAAATATATTTCCTATGTCACAGAAATGTGAGGGTAGAAATTATGAAATCCTACTTTTGGATGTGGTATCAATCAGGGTCCAGAGACAGCGCCTTTCTGGAAAGATGCTTCGTTGACAACCATCCTACGTAGAGTACTTGGAGAAAATGGAACTCAGTGAGAAGAAAGGAAATCCGTCTCAAGCTGGCATCAGTCAATGAAAATTCCACGTAATCTCAAAAGACAGATCATATTCAAAATTAAATCCGTACTCAGAAAAGAGGCATGAAGGAAAAGTACTCAGTTCTAGTAGTTGAATACTAGAAAGAGTAAATGAAAAGGTGAATCTTAGAATAATCACACAAACCGGGTGCTTGGTAGTCACAGATGGTCATTTGCATGTGAAAATAAAGAAAGAAAAGTGAGCAATAGTCAGACATGCCTTTAGGCACTTGGACAGAACTTCACAATCATTTCCTCATCTACATTCTCAATGTTGGCTGGAGAGTTCCACCAGGATTTCATCAAACACAACACATCCAAAGTCTTCCCTCAGCCCCAACCTCTCCTGCAGATGACTCTCACCTGCCCATGGTCATACTATCTGCTACACTCAGTTCCACAGTGGTTGTCTTTTCCTCCTCAAAGCTCCCAGCACTCAGTTCTTAATAGTTATGGTCCTGTCTTCAGGTAAAGATGGGCTTTCCCTTCACTTCCATGGCCACCACCCAGTTTCAGACTCTTGGTCACCTGAGAAACCAAGTATCCTTCTAACTTCTCTCTGTGCCTTTGGTCTCTTCCTATTCAATCCACTGTTAATTGTCCACCTTCTCTGGTCAAGTCATTCTCCAGGAAAAATGCCTTCAAAGGCTCCCCAGAGCCTGTGGAGTAAATGTCACTATGGAGTAAATGTCTGGTACTCAGAGCCCTCTGTGATGCCAAATCACCTGCTCAGTTTTATTTCCTTCCCCTCCTGAAAGGCAGAATTTCAGCTGTTCTGCTTGCTGTGCCCTAAACTCACCACAAGTTTGACCTCTGTGACTTCACTCCATCATCTCTTCTCCAATCATGCTTCCCTACCACTATGTGTTGAAATTCTTGCTGCCTTAGCAGACTGGGTCTGCCCTGGATCAAGCCAGTCGTCTGCTCTCCTGCCTCTAAGCTACATAGCATCTGAATGCCATTCTCTGCCTCTTATGTACCATCTCAAGAAGCAGTTGCATGCGATGGGGGCAAGTCCAGAGGCAGGCTACCCGGCTTCCAATCTAGGCTGCAACACTAGCTGTGCATGACTGGGGACAATTAGTTATCTCACTGTGCCTCAGTGTCCTCATCTGTGTAATAAGGATGATGATAGCAGTGTTTACTTAGCACTGCACCTGGCATAGAAGAAGCCTTAACGTGTATGAATTGGTTCTCTGATTGCACACCTGAATCTCTGCACAAGACCACAAAGTTGCCACTGATGCTCCCATAGAATCCAGAATATGGACACACTACATATGCCCAACATTGGACAACACACTTTGAGAAAAATGAAAGGAGACTTCCAGTTAAAGTTATCCTCAAAGTTCCTGCTCCACTCCAAACACAGAGCAACGCTAGAGAAAACATGAAAGAACATGATGGTTGTACAATCATCTTGAAATTCTCCATTATTGACAAAATAAACCTCAGAGCCATTATCTAGATATTTTAAACTATTTTTTCACTCATTAAAATATTTATTGAACACCTGTAGGCACTGTATTTGAGACCTGGAAATACAGATGAAATGTACTGATCAGGTGAGAAACTTTCTATATTAAAATAAGGAACAATTGTTCAGAATATATATAGAAAACAAACCTTGTAAAAAAAATTGTGTATATAAAATGTTATGTTTATATGTTTGGGAATGTTTTCTGTAATAAGCTTTGTTGGTAGAAATAGAGTGTATTGAATCTGTGGAGTCAGAATTAGAATGCCTGCATCAGCAAAATCATGCCCCAGTCAGCAGAACTAGAGAAAAGCGTGTATTAAAAAGAGGCCATATGGTTTTGAGAGGGGTCACTGAAGCAGCATTTAGAAGTTTGGCTAGAGATTATGTGGTGGCTTTAGTCATCAGTAAAAAGGTCTAAAAGCTCAAGAACTTCTAGGGAATACCTTTTGCCTTGGTGGGTCTCCCACTAGCCTGGGGACAGCCCAGAAAAATAAACCAGGAGACCAAGAATTTATATTAACTTCCTTTTCCTCTCTGCTCCCTACAGCATGGAGGTAAGCCCAGGTCCTGTCTCCTGGAAGTTTTGCTGGTTCTGGGTTATTAGCAATGGTGGTCTCTAAGGATGTGGGTACTCTTCTGCCCCCACTACCAAAGGAAGGAAAGCTTCCCAAAGGGATTAACATAGGAGAGCAATAGGATTCACCGCAGAACATATATTCCTTCCCTTCAAGCATCTTACAGTGAGATAAATCCAACGACCTCTAACTCTCTTCTAAGGACCAGTCAAGAAAATATTAAGGAAAATATAAGAGGATCCTGATGTATAAATCCATTTTTTTTCTTTAATGAGCTCATAGTACTTTGGATACTTGATCACTAAAACCTTTACATAGAACAGTATGTTCTTTGCAGTAAAAGCTGAAAAACAAGGTAAACTATTACCACATCAAGCAATGTCTTATCAAATCAACCTGTATCCAAATGCATCAGACAACACTAGTGAGTCATGCTGAGTTTCAGCCAACCTTTTGGCTCCCATTAGCACGTCGGCTATAGTTCCTGGACAATAGGTTTGGTCTTCCAAATCAGTTGAGATCATAACCTTTTTGTTGATGTTGTTTCCTGCCAGACAAAGAAGTGGTTTCACCCTCAGCCTTTTCCAGACCACCAAAAGACAACAAAACACCAAAGCAACCCACCGCACCCCATATGCAATTTCTGCCAAATCCAAATCTCCTAAAACAATAGGCTGAACAAGGCCAGGAGATGGGGTTTATGTGAGGTCCACCACCTCTGCCTGAGAATGAATCATAAAACCACTAGCACTCCATTCCCCAGCATTACACCACCTAACCCCTACCTACTTGAACTGTGCAAAATGAAAAAGAAATCAAGAACACACTGAACTGAAAACCTCAAGTACATTTTAAATCCTGTTTTAGATGCATTTAAATTAACAGAGGTCAGGCAACTTCTTTATTCAAGCTGAGTTATTCTTACTGGTTTAATAACAAAAGCGGTCAGACACTTTTATATTTGTACTAAAAAATAAAAAAAAAACCCTGACAGAAGTACATTCTAAAACTCAACAGAGAATACAGAAACAGCTTACAATGAATTTTGCGTTATAGAATAACTAATGAAGAAAATTTCCCAGTTATTTAGCAATGGGAAACAACTATTTGTATAGTATTACATGTTGTGCAGGTCACAAATTAAAAGCACTGTTTTTATTTTCCAGCATAGAGTTTTTCAAAAATGTTTTACAAAGGACACCAGTACAATAAGAGGAAAGCAAGTCAGTAAATTTGAGAAGCTTAACCTTCCCTAGTCCTCTTCTTGGGAATGACTGAGGCTCATTTGTGTATTAAAGAGTCTGAGGAGTCCTGCAGTAACTGTGGAAACCAGTATTTCCCCAAGTTCATTTGGCCCTATAGCCCTTTTTCTCTCATGACACATATCAACAGCCCACAACATGGTGATTCTGCCAATCAAACTTTGAGAAATATTCTTCTAGAATGGGACAAAATGAAATGGCTTAAAACCTGAGACTCGGGATTCAGCCTGATTCGAACATCAATTTCATCGTTTGTTTGCTATGTGTCACTGGTTAAGCATCATAGTGCCACTTGTCCTTCAATTCCCCCAGGTACAATTGGCAAAGCACCTACCTCCGAGGCTATGGGCCTTTCCATCCTACTGGAACAGTCTTCTGAGATCCTTACATAGCTGCTTCCTTTTTGTCATTCACATCTCAGTTTATAATGTTATCTCCTCCAAGAGGCCTTCCCTGACCACCCAATATGAAATTGGCCCCACCCAGGCCACTGTGCTTTACCCTTTTCTTTTTTTGTGATACTTCTCTGTTTAAACACAAAATTGTTGCCTAACTCCCGCCCAGAGAATGCAAGCACCACGAAACCAAACTTTATTGGTTATCATTGCTGCCTCACAAACACATTTTTTAATAAGTATTAATTTAATGAATGGATAAAAGAATGAAGGAAAGGGTTAAAGATTAATGAATAAATGAATGGATTACTGAATGAATGAGGTGGTTGTAAGAATTCAGTGTGAATCAACGTAAAGCACTCTTCCTGATGCCTGACACACAAGCATGCATACAGATGCTGTTTTGAAAATTTTTGATGACCCATGAGTAGTTAATACACTTATAATCATAATTATTTGAGTACTTAACTTTCTGACTCCACAATGCCCCTTCTTGCTGTATTATGTGTAAACATATTACAATATTTACTCAGAAGTGTGATAGTAAATAAGCTTTCAGAAATGGATACAGAACAAGGGAGGTAGGCCCCAAGAGTAGCATTTGCCAATTGCCATGGTAGTAAATATTCCAGCCATGATCAATTTCAGGCTACCAGTAGTTTAAGAGGAGGCTTACAAGATTCCTGAAAATTTAACAAACTGGTCTCACAAACCAATACAATTCTTCTCTTGGGAAGGGTCCTTTCAAGCCTCTAAGTTTTATTTGTTGAGTCCAAGTTTAAAATGAGTTTTTTATATAGTGACACATTTTCCATATTCTCCTTTCATGCTGAGCCAAAATAAGGGCTATCCACTGACTTACATCAGCAGCTCAAGGAAGCTAGTTGAATGTAATGGGTTACACTTTCTTTTTTTTTTTTTTTTTTTGAGTTGGAGTCTCACTCAGTTGCCCAGACTAGAGTGCAGTGACCGCTCCCGGCCACCGCAGCCTCGCCTGCTGGGCTCCGGCGATCCTTCCACCTCAGCCTTCCGAGTAGCCGGAATTACAGGTGTGTGCCACCACGCCCAACTGATTTTTTAATTTATCAAAAAGATGAGGTCTCGCTGCCCAGGCGGGTCTCGAACCCGCGGGCTCAGGCAATCCACTCACCTCAGCCTCCCAAAGGCGCAGGATTACAGGCTGAGCCACTGAGCCCGGCTTGGATTACACTTTCTATACCATCCTCTGTGCTTTCAAACTGATGTTTATGGCTCCAAACATGATCTATATCATACCAGACCATCATGAGAAACAATCAGTCTCAGAAAACATAGTTGAATAGGGTTTAGATTCATTTAAATGGAGGCAGCCACAAAGGTACCATCTATTTAAGTGCTACCAATAAGCAGAATTTAATAGGAGAAGAAGAGTAATTCCACCCTGACCACAAGATCCCAACATGGAGTGAGAGATGGTGCCACAGATGGATGTTCCTCTGGCATCCCAACCTTGCTGTACATGCAACATCATCCTGTGGCTCCCAAAATAAAGCAGCAGCTTTTTCCATTTTATAGTGATCCTCTACTAAACACAATTTTGAGAACACA
The DNA here is from genome assembly GCF_000164805.1 of Carlito syrichta. Lineage (NCBI taxonomy): Eukaryota > Metazoa > Chordata > Mammalia > Primates > Tarsiidae > Carlito > Carlito syrichta. The sequence continues at coordinate 509,148 of NW_007253679.1, read as the reverse complement.
TGAAAAAGTTCAAAATCTAGTCAGTCTACAGGCAAGTAATAACATGTCAGTAATTATTGTTCCTCTTCTATAAACCATATGAGAGATCTATGGAGTAAGACAGGGAGAGGACTAGTTTCTGCTCTATTTTACCCCAAAATTCAGCAGCTTAAAACAACACACATGTATTATCTCAGTTTCTGTGGGTCAAGAATCTCGGCACAGCTTAGCTGAGTCTTCTGCTTCATGGTCTCTCACAGGCTGTAATCAAGGTGTCAGCCCAGGGCCTCTCATTGCATCTGAAGGCTCAACTTGGGAAGGATCCACTTCCAAGCTCACTAAGTATTTGTTGGCAGTTTTCAGTTTTTGTGGCTGTTGGACTAAGTGCCTCTGTTCCTTACCACTTGGGTCTCTCCACATGGCAGCTTGCTTTATGCAAGCTAAAAAGGCAGTAGAGTCTACTAGTAAGATGGAAGTAACAATCTTATATACCCAAATCATAGAAGTAACAGACATTCTATTACTTTTGCCATATTCTACCATTGAGAAGCAAGTTGTAAGGATCAGCCAACACTCAAGGGAAGAGGATTACACAAGGGTGTGGATCCCAAGGAGTAGGGATCATTGGAGGCTATCTTAGAATTTTACACAACATACTCACCTTCTTGGAATATGAATTGGAAGACCAGGCCCAACAAAACACTACTCTAAACATCTCAATACGAAACCAAGCCATGTGGTTTGCCCAAAGATGTTCTCATGAAAACAAAACAAGGCAGAATAAGAGTAGAGGACGTAAAGTTTGAAGACACAAAAGTCTATTCAAATGTTGTAAGCAAATATAATCTATATCAGAGAAAACTCCTGACAGCATCTGCATTTTATCAAATAACAACATAGAAGGCATGTCTTCTGACCAACCAGACAAGTGACTCACAAGAAGAGTTACCCATCTGAACTGGTATTTAATGCCAAGAAATGAAGTTTGGTCTGGAAGCAAATATCTTCCGGAATTTTTATTTATTGCTGTAGAATATTTTGAAAATATATTTAATGCCATTTTATTGCTTGCTATTTTCTGTGAGATCCATGTCTCCCCACAGCAGTTTTGCCTATATGGTGCTTTTAAGATCCATGTCAACCACAGTGGCAAGAAACCATTACAAAAATTTCAAACTTTGGCAGTCATCCATGTTTTTTCTAAGCTCTACTCAACCACATATTCTCAGATATCTGAGCATCCCAATATTCAATGATGGTGGCAGGCCAAAGAGACTGCCTCTGAAGGACTTTAAATTATTTAATCCACCAAGGGCAAAACACATACTCAGAAAACCTGAAACACTGTGTTACTAATCATCTATTTGTGTTCTTCCTTTAGAGAGATGATATTTGATAAACAACTAAGCTTAACAGTACTATACTTAAAAGACACTAAAAGCATAACCACCTGTGGAAAAGCAATTGCAAACCACCCTAGAGTTGACACGTGCTGCACATGCTGGGATCTGGAATACATGCTGAATAATGATGAAACATATGTGCAGCGAGTGGAGAAAAAACTCATACAAAGTTCCAGTTTAACAGTCATAAACAGGAAGATTATAAAGCAGATGACAAAGGACATTTTGTTAAGGCTGTAGCAATCTTCCAACCTGTGGAAAAAACTTGACAACATATTTTAACTTGTAAATTAAAGCTTAGGAGAAATAAAGTGAATGTTCTTACCTCTCTAAGATGTATGTTTTCCTTTTCTTTCTGGTCTAAAATCACTTCCAAGTGGCTGACCTGAGACTCAGCCTCTGCCATCCGCCGTGTCCGCTCATTGTCATCCTCCAGGCTTTTGGATGGCAAGCCTTTACTCTGCAACATCTCAAGAAGCTTTTTAATTGACTCGTCTCGGGCATTGAGGGTCTGTTTCTGTGTTTCAATTCTCAGCTCCATTTCCTCCAATGTCTTCCTCAAAAGAAACAGCTCCTTAGCCTGTCTGTCGTGCTCAGCTTGGAGCCGCCGGAAGTTCTCCTCGGTCAGCTCAATGGTGAAGTGTTCAGCTCCTCGGTTGCCACTTTCTTGCTGCAGAAGGTGGTTGAGGTCTCTCTGGGTTCGCAGCTCATCCTGAAGGGCCTGGATTGTCAACTGCAGGTGCTACAATGAGAAAGATGGAGCAGAAGAGGAGAGAAAAGAAAAGATGTCAATGAAAATGCCAAGTGCTGTTTGCTGCCACCACATCATGAAGATGGAATGTTAATCATGAGGTCCAGAGGACCAGTCATGAAGTCCTCCATGGTGACTTCAGAAGCATGGGACAGCACATGGAGAGGGGAGATTAATTCAATGATGCTTTCTGAATGTCTTAGGAGAAGAGAAATGTACACATACACAGAAACAATATATTAGTGTCAGTCACAAGGGAAATTATACATCTACAGAGTTTTAATTCAGGAAGTGGAAAGGGTTAGAGGGAAACTTTCACAAACACACCTTCTTTATGCCCACAACGCTCCAGACTCAGTATTCCTTGTTTCCTAAGGTGTTCTTTTCGTAATATCCATTATTTTCCATAATCAAAGCATGCTAATTTAAAAATGAAAATAATAGCATCCACTAGAGTAGACACAAACAACGACTTTATTTATTTATTTATTTATTTATTTATACAAATAAAGCTGTGAACAGGTTTAGTAAACAGGATTACTGCATCTGCAAGCAAAAGGGAATAAGTGCAGGCACAGACAAACACACTGAAACACACAAGGAGGTGAGTCTATGCAGAGCAAAACAAACAAGCTGCAAAGAGTGGACAAACCTTGGTTCTTCTGGCATCCAGTAACTGAACAGCATGGGAAATGAAAAAAAAATGAAGCAAAAAATCAACACAAAGAAAAGTCCAGTGCGAGCAAAGGATATTTAACAGAAAGAACTTAACACAAACTACCTTCACAGAAACAGAAAGAACAACAACAAAAAAAAAAATTTTAATTACAGCAAAGACCCATAAGCTACACAAAATCTACAGAATTGACATTTGATAGACATAAAAAAGAAAAAAAAAGAAAAACCAAACATAAGCTTTATTTCACTTTTTGTTTTCCTGAATCTCACTGACCCAGGAATCCAGACTTGGATGTATTTCCAGCACCCACATGTTATTTCAGGTCACAACTTTAACCAAAATCAGAGTAAAAGCACCAGGGAAATGAAACAGTTATCAGCTATGAGAAAAGAAATTCTTGCATGAAGACATTTGGTGAATTCAATAACACCTTCCCAACACGGCAAACCCCTAGGCTGGTCAGAGGAGGCAGCCACAAGCCTGAAAGCATTTTTGTCCTAGGAACAAACCAGGAGGCTTCCAAAACAACAGTTATTCGTTCACCAAACACATAATCCTGTTTGTGGACCAAACACAATGCTAAATACAGAAGTCAAATAGGGAATTTACAGCATACTGTGAGGTATGCATAATATTAATACTATGTTTAAGTTATATAAATATTGGAGCAGATTACATTTTGAAATTCCTATTGTTGATACCCAGAAGTGTTGAGATCTTTCTGAATGTGGCCTACACCCAGAAACTAGCACTCGGTGATGCACCATCTTCATTATATTCTTTCTGAGTATCTACTTCTTCTTTCCATTTAAGAAAGTCCATTAAGAAATTCCTAGCGCTTAGGGAACAAGTACTCACTCTCTCACCTGTGTACCACAGTGCCTCACAGGGTACTCAATGCAGAGTAAGCAATGGGTTTGTATTTAATGATGGAGATTATAATTTTTTTAATACAATGCTCCCCTATAAAGTGAAAAATGCAATGGTTTTTAGTAATTCACAAAGTTGTGTGACCATCAACACAACAAATTTTCAAGCACCACCTCAAAAAGAAACCATATACCCTTTAGCAGTCACTTCCTGTATCTACTGAATGAATACAGCACATTTTACTTATTCATTCATAAGTTGCTTTGTACACAAATATTCATATTAGTCAAAGAAATGGAAGCAACCCATTTGTCAATCAATTGATAAATGGGTAAATAAAATGTGGTCTATCAATTCAATAGAATATTATTCATTGATGAAAAGGATTGAAGTATTCACACACTATAACTTGCATAAACCTTGGAAACATTATGCCATGTAAAAGAAGCTAGTCACAAAAAACCACATATTGTATGATTCCACTGACAGAATGTCCAGAATAAGTAAATCCACAGACAGCAAGTAAATTAGTGATTGCTGGGGTTGAGGAGACCAGGGAAATAGAGCGGGGGGTGGCTCTAAAAAGTATGGGGTTCTCTTTGGGGGTAATGAAAATTTTCTCAAATTAGTTTGGGGTGGTTAGTTGTATGACTTTTTGACTATACTAAAAACTAATAAATTTTGCACTTTAGGTAAATTATATGGTATACAAATCATTATCTTAATAAACCTGTTACAAAAAACATGAGCTGGGACTACAAGGTGATACAACCTTCTTCCACCAGCCCCCATCCCTAAACCTCAACAGAATAAAGTCCACAGCAGAGTCTACAGTCTTCAGCCCAGCAATGCAGCTGCCACCGAGACCCTGGGGAACATGCTTTGACAATTGTCTTTGAATCATTTAAATGTTCTTGATGATGACAAATCTTTGTCCTTTGAAAGTGGTTTGGATTTCTGAGATGACTTAAGTTTATTTGGAGACAAACATGATGAATTGGCATGATCAGAATGAAAATGAGCTTTTCTGAGAGTGACCAAAAATAAGATTGGTTTTCCTATGTGATTCATAAACTGGCCAGAAGGAAATGCCAAAGAAAAAAAGTCACAATGCTTTGAGAAGCAAGAGCAACAGCAACATTGAAAGGACAGGTTTGTGAAGGAGCTGCCCCTTTGAATGGGCAAACTGCCTACTGCCCTGATCCTTTGCTTCCACAACTACAAAATGGGGATCACCATTACTTACCCCAAAAGGTTCCTATGAGGAATAACAAAGGTATTGCATCAGGTGCCAAACTTGAGAGCAAAGGGAAGGGTGAAGTGAGAAAGTTAGGGAAGGAGGAAAGGGGAAAGGGAGGGAGGAAAATTGGTAGAAATGAAGGAAGTTAAGAAAGAAGAAAGGACGGAGAGGCCAGGTGCAGTGGCTCACACCTATAATCCCAGCACTTTGAGAGGAGATGAGAGGATTGCCTGAGCTCAGGGATTTGAGACCACCAGCCTGGGCAACTTGGTGAGACCTCATCTCTACAATAAATTTTAAAACAAAAAAAATTAGCCAAGCATGGTGGCACATACCTGTAGTTCCAGCTACTGGGAAGGCTAAGGCTGCAGTGGCTGTGAGCATGCCACTGCACTCCAGCCTGGGTGACAGAGGGAGACTCCAACTCAAAAAAAAAGGAGAGAAGAATAGAGGGGAAATTGATCATTTATCCATTCAATTGACATTTATCCAGTATCTCCCTCATACTCATGAAATACCAAAAAAATAAGAAATAAGCCGGGCTCGGTGGCTCAGCCTGTAATCCCGCCCCTTTGGGAGGTTGAGGTGAGTGGATTGCCTGAGCCCGCGGGTTCGAGACCCACCTGGGCAGCAAGACCTACAATAAATCAAAAAATCAGCCGGGCATGGTAGCACATGCCTGTAATTCTGGCTACTTGGAAGGCTGAGGCGGAAGGATCACCGGAGCCCAGTAGGCGAGGCTGCAGTGGCTGGGAGCGGCCACTGCACTCCAGTCTGGGTGACAGAGTGAGACTCCAACTCAAAAAAAAAAAAAAAATAAGAAATAGTCTGTGCTCATAGTCTATGTGAACAAGTAAACCAATAGTAACAATACAGTCATGAAGATTATGACAGAAGTCACAGCCAGGTGACTGGAAAGGCTTATAGGATGGAACCCAGGTTAGAGGCATGCAGGAAAACATCCCAAATCAAGAAGACACCACTAAGCTGTGTCTTACATGAAGGGCAAATGAGAGTCATTCATGTGAAGAAAGATGAAAAGAGAAGGGAAAGTATAAAAGTCCAGAGGTATAGACAGACCAATCCTATTAAGGAATAGTAAAAGCAAAAAGTTGTATAGCCCTTTCCACATGCCATGCATGGTTCTAAGCTCTTTTAATCCTCACAACTGCCCTGTGAAGTACCCAGTTAAGATCTCCACTTAACACATGGGAAAATGTAAACACAAAGTGGTTAAGAAACCTGCTACCAGTCACCCAGCTAGGTAAAAATTGAGCCATCCTAAACAGGCTGTGCCTCATTCAGAGGTGGTTATGATCAATGCTTCCAAGTTGTACATTTATTAAGAAGCAAAAATCTATTTTTTCAGGTAGTCACTTTATTAGTCTCTAAATGACTTCAACATAACCAGTCTCATAATCTGTCTAAAATTTAATATTTAAATTTTTCTCAAATTTATGTTTATATTTAGCTTTTATTCCCTTTTAATTTTAAGATAATTAAAATTAAGTAGGAATCTTCTGGTTTCTATGGAAGATTTTTGAGAAAAATACATGTACCTTGTAAATCCTTGATCATCCTTCTGCCATTCTCTCTTCCCTCCCACTCCCATCCACTCTCTTCTTTCTCATTGTTCTACTTTTTTTCTTTTTTGAGGGGTTAGGATCTCACTCTCTCACCCAGGCTGGAGTGCAGTGGCATGATCATGACTCACCACAGCCTTGGTCTCCTGGGCTCAGGTGATCCTTCCGCGTCAGTCTCCTGAGTAGTTAGGACTACAGCCACGAACCACCACACCCAGCTAATTGTTTCTATTTTTTGTAGAGATGAGGTCTTGCTATATTGCTCAGGCTGGTCCTGAACTCCTGGGCTCAAGCAAGAGTTCTCCTGCCTTGGCCTCCCTAAGTGCTGGAATTACAGGCATAAGCCATTGCACCCAGCCCATTGTTCAACTTTTAGGAGATTCAACTCAATCAAATTTTGAAACTCATTTATCAAGCTGGGTACAGGTGTATGCCTGTAATCCCACCTATGTGGGAGGCTGAGATGGGAGGATCACTTGTACCCAAGAGTTCAAGATCAGCCTGGGCAACATAGGAAGACCTCATCTCAAAGAAAAAAAAAAATTAACCATATTTTTTAGCACTAGTTAGACTTTCTTTTTCATCCAGGAAACTTAGAGTAGTTAAATTCCATATGGAATCATCAGATATGTGCTTGGAAATCTAGTTAGATATTTAACACAGACAATTTCAATTTTAAAATATAATAATAGCACTTTTGATAACAATAACCCATGAAAATAATAGCCTTTCGCCTCCACCACCTACCACTGGGGAGAGGAGAGCCTGTTCAGTAAATGGTGCTGGGAAAACTGGCTGACCACATGCAGAAGATTGAAACAGGACCCCTATCTATCCCCACACACAAAGGTTAACTCCAAATGGATCAGAGACCTAAATGTAAAACCTCAAACCATAAGAACCTTAGAAAATGAAGGAAATACCCTCATGGAAATCGGAACTGGCATCCAATTCCTGAACAAAACCCGAAACCCACAGGTCATAAAAGAGAAGATAGACAAGTGGGACCTTATTAAACTGACAAGCTTCTGCAAGGCCAAAGAAACCTTCAAGAGAGCAGGGAGACAGCCTACAGACAGGGAAAAAGTATTTGCCAACACCAGGTCTGACAAAGGCTTAACATCCTGGATCTACAAGGAACTCAAATGTGCTGAAAAGAAAAAAAAAAACAACCCCATTATAAAATGGGCAAAAGATATGAACAGACACTTCACAAAAGAGGACATCTGAGCAGCCAACAAACACATGAAGAAATGTTCAACCTCACTAATCATCAGGGAGATACAAGTCAAAACCACACTGAGATACCACCTAACTCCAGTCAGAATGGCCATTATCAACAACTCAAAAAATAACAGCTGCTGGAGAGGGTGTGGTGAAAAGGGAACACTTCTACACTGTTGGTGGGAGTGTAAACTAGTGCAACCTCTGTGGAAAGCAGTGTGGCGGTTCCTGAAAGCTCTAAATATCAACCTCCCATATGACCCCGCAATCCCCCTACTGGGAATATACCCTGAAGAACTCAAATCACTCTATAAAAAAGATACCTGCACACATATGTTTATCGTAGCATTGTTCACAATAGCAAGAACCTAGAAACAACCATGCTGCCCATCAGAAGAAGACTGGATTAAAAAAATGTGGTGCATATGCACGATGGAATACTACACAGCCATAAAAAAGAACAAAATCATGAATTTCGCAGCAACCTGGATGGAACTAGAGTCTATAATACTGAGTGACCTCTCACAGAAACAAAGATCCGAGTATCACATGTTCTCACTCATATAATGGACGCTGAACAACCAATGTAATACTATAAGAAAATGACTGACAATAGTGAAACTATGCGAGGGGAGGGAGATGGGATTAACGGTAGCAAATATCTGTCTGGGGATGGGGAAACACCTCTTATCAACAGGGTGCCTGAACGAAACGTATTTGTATACCTAACCCTTAACTGTACCCCACAATATAAAAAATATTGATAAAAAAAAGAAAATAATAGCCTTTCTGTGCCTCAGTTTCCCATTTGTATGGAGGGAGAGTAATAATTCCTACTACCTAAAAATTATCAAATTTAATGAGGATTAAATGAGTTAATACATATAAAGCTCTAGAAAGTACCAGGCACAAAATAACTAACACATCAGCCAAGATATGCTGTAGTGACAATAGCAATAAAAATTCATATTCTAAAAGACATAAACTACCTGCTGTCAGGGAATCAGAACATTTGGAATTCAAAGACACCTGTAATTGATTTGTGAACTGCTTTTGACAAATGAGAAAATCATATCCGCACAGATTAAATGACAGACCCAAGAGCAGATACACACTGTGAAAGCCAGAAACTTGGTTTCTGGGATCCTAGACTACATCCTGGTATGTATTTTAATAATCCTATGGGTAGAGCAAAAGAGGATGGCTCTACATTTTGACAACCTAGGACACAGTCTTAGTGTCTCAGACAGAGAAGATGAGAGATAACCTGAATCACTTCACTTCCACATCACTGAGTCCTATCCAGTAGTTAAATAGCATGGAGACCCCAAGGACAGTTTATTTAAGACTTCCTTTCTAAGTCCTTGAAATTAGACTATATAGATATTAGAAAACACATTCAATAAAAACCAGCTGTAAAGGACCAGGATACAATACAAATAAATTCTCTGGCAATGCCACCACACCTTCTCTAAGAGTCAAATATAAGAAAAACTATACAGTTTTCAATTCCTTCCTCCCCAGATTACTGTATTCCTTCAGAACAAATCATCTACCCCTTCCCATCCATGAAAACGCATTTCTTTTAAGACAGTCGCCCAAACCCCATTGGATCAATAGTCAAGAGCATTCATTTCATATTGTTACCTACATCAAGTACCTACAAGCCAGAATCTGCAAGGTTGCCTTCTAAGGCCATCTCTTTGGACTTTCCGGTTATCACTGTAGTCTCAACTTCCCAAAGCCCCAGTCATTCTTCCTGTGGCTGCCATTTAATTGCATATCAGAAGACAAAAGCCCTTCCAATGCCCAGTGCATGAAAGAACATCACCTGGTAATCCAACCGCGTGCCTAGGTCCCAGTCAAACTGCTATCAGCTTAGCACTTGGGGCACAGTTTAGCACTTAGAGCAAAACAGCTCACCCCTTCAGGTACAAAAGTGAGTCCATAGTTGGATGAGAACTCAAAAAGCTTTTTATTCCCCACCCTATTTCTGGGATCATTCTCCAGTTGTCTGCAAAGAATCAAAACTCAATAGGCAAACTCCCTTCTCCACTGCCTGCCACTGGAAAGACACCATGGAGGGAAGCAGAGCAGTGTGACAACTGGAATTCAGGCTGCTCTCCACATCACTTTGCTAGGAGTACAAATAGAATGCATTCCACTAATCCAGATGCCTAGTCGTTAACCCAGGCCTTTTTAATCTTTTCCCCTACTTGTTGCATACTTAAATTCTGCCCTGGATAGTAAGAACTATCGCCATCTCCAGTCCACAAAAGGGAAAACGTTTAAAATGACTCCATTCATGCATTAAAAACAGTCAAATGGAATGGAAGCTAAATAGCTTGATGTGTCCAATCTATTCCCAGTTTCAAACATGCAGTTCAGTGATACCATCCAAGACAATGAAGGCAGTCATAACGATTCTGTTTCTAGGCTTATGGCAGGCTGCACTTTCTGACAGGCCATCCCACTACACTACGCTAGATAAAATAAAATAGACTTTTCAAAGCATAGCTGAGCTAACAATGAAGCAGAGAGAATATTTAAGGGAAGGGAGAGGAAGAGAGTGGAGAGTGAGGCTTGCTCTGGTCTCTCTCTTCTTATAAGGAGCAAATACCAAAACATGTACTGAGCTTAAGAGAGTAAATGGGGCTCACTGACACAAGGGAGATGAGATTCTCCCATCAAACCCAGATTTGCAAATGGGCTAAAGTGGTCCTGGCTCCTGAAAGAAGCAAATGCAAATGCCTTGGGGAGGAGTCAGGAGGTAGAGGACAGAAGCCATCATGAGTCCAAAGAATTCAGCTTAATTAAGTAGACTCTTACAATAAAAAAGAAAATGACCACAGACACAAGGAAACATCCATAACTGAGAGTGATATACAGGATCTAAAGTGTTTTTGAAATGTTTAAGTAAATAAATAAATACTTTAAACATAAATATAAGATAGAACTGAAGAATCAGCATGGAAAGGTGACTCTTCAAAATGACCATGCAGATATGTAGTAATGAAATATATAATAATATAGTATTTGAAATTAAAACCTAATCAATGAGCTAAGAGGAAAGTTAGAATTAGTGAACAAAAACATAATAAAGAATCTACAAAGCAAAATGTTAGTTCTTTGAAATAACGTAAACAATAAATTCCTCAGAAATCACTACACACAGGAGATATTGAAAAGATGAAATGCAAATAGTGTTAACTTTTAAAAGCCCATACATTTTATAATGTCAATAAAATAGACAAACTACTAGAAAAATATCTTATACAATCTGCCTCTAGAAGAGACAGGAATCCTAAAGAGTTCTGCAGCTATTAAATAGAGTCAGAAATTTAAAACTCTACCTGCAAAGAAAGCCCAGATGATTCCAATTTGCATAAACTCTTCCAAAAAAAGGAAAGAAGAAACACTTCCCCAGTTCATTCTGTGAGACTTGATCATCATGACATCAAAGCAAGACATGAACTATACAAGCAAGGTAACTTATAGGCCAAACTTCACAGTTAGACAATGAGTATTATTAATAAATAGAATCCAGAAGTATATAGAAAAGACAGTACATCATGATCAAGATGAGTTTCCTCTAGGGATCAGAGGGTAGTCCAGCATTAGACAAACTATTCAAGTAGGTCACCACATTAACAGAATAAAGAAAAAAAATTATTACAATCAGCTCAAGATATAAAGTCTTTATGTTTTTTAAAAATTCTTAGTAAACTAGGAATGAAAAGGAACTTGCTTGACATATAGACTGTATCACTGCAAACTAACAATAAATGCGATTCTTAATGGTAAATGTTGGAAGCATTCCCTTTAAAAAGAGGCATAAAGTTATGCCACTCTTACTACCTTCTAGTCAACATTCTACTGGACGCCTGAGTCAGAATAGTAAGGCCAGAAAACAAGTAGAAGGAATAATAATTGAAAAGAAGACAAGCCGGGCTCAGTGGCTTAGTCTGTAATCCTGCGCCTTTGGGAGGCTGAGGTGAGTGGATTGCCTGAGCCTGCGGGTTCGAGACCCACCTGGGCAACTTGGCGAGACCTCATCTCTACAATAAATCAAAAATTAGCCAGGCGTGATAGCGCACGCCTGTAGTTCCAGCTACTTGGAAGGCTGAGGCGGAAGGATCGCCGGAGCCCAGCAGGTTGAGGCTGCGGTGGCCGGGAGCGGCCACTGTACTCCAGTCTGGGTGACAGAGTGAGACTCCAACTCAAAAAAAAAAAAAAAGAAAAGAAAAGAAGACAAATGCTAACATTATCAATTGCATTATGTCGTTATCTACTAGAAAACCTAAAATAATCTACAAATGATTAAAAATAAGAAAGTTATTTTCTCATTAATAGGGCAAGAAAAGTAACTTTAGAGTGGTAAATTTGATATTAAAATTAAGAATTTCTGCTCACAAAAGGCATCATGTAGAAAATGAAAAAACAGATCCTTTTATAGTCGATAAGTGTGATGACTGCATTTATCATGTGTGAGATGTGCCCCCCTCAGACTTTGCTACGAAGTTGACACATTACCCATCTGATGTGAAAAAAAAAAGAGTGAAAAAATTCACAAATGAGGGGTGAAGTTTGTAATACTACATTAAAATGGCAAAGGATTATTATCCAGAACATATATGTAATTCCTACAAATCAATAAGAAAGAGACTGACAGTTGATAGAAAAATGCACAAAAGAAATGAGCAGGCCTTTCATAGAAGAGGAAATATGACCAGCCAGTAAGCATATGAAAAGATGTTCAACCTTATTAATAATCAGAAAAACACATATGAAAACCACAGTGAGAAAGCATTTTATCCCCTACTCTCTTAACCAAACAAACACACACATACATACACATTCTAATAATTATAATAATAACAGTGGCAGCAATAAAAAATCTGACAATAGCAAGTACTGGCAAGGATGTGGCAAACAAGAATTCCAAACACAGTTGCTGTAAGAGTAAGCTAGTACAACCACTTAGAAAAAAAATAATTCAGCAAGAACTAACCATACGTATACCAAAAAGTTCACACTTAGGTACATACCTGAAGCAGGGGTTGGCAAACTATTGTCTATGGGACAAATCTCACCTGTTGCCTATTTTTGTAACAAAAGTTTTATTGGAACACAGTCATACCCATTCATTTATACATTGTCTGTTGTTACTTTTGCACTACAACTGCAGCAGTGAGTAAAGTAGAGATACCATATATAACCCACAAAGTCTAAAATATTTATTATCTGGCACTTTACAGAAAAAGTTTGCAGACCCCTGCTCTAAAAAAATACTTGCACATGAACACAACAGACACATAACAACAACATTCAGTGCAGCACTATTCCCAATAACAAAACCCTTACAGAATTCATCAACAGGAAAACAGATTAAAAAAGGTATATGCCAGTAATAAAATGTTGCACTATAGAGTAAAAGAACAAATGACAACTACATGCAACAGGAATTAATTCTAAAATAATACTGAATGAAAGAAGTAAAAAATAGAGAATATATGCAACATAATTTCACTTAGATAAGGTTCAAAGGCATGGTTACCATAAATCAGGAGAAGAAACCGAGAGGGACATATGTATAACATGAGCAGGATTAGCAATGCTCTCAAGTCGGGGTGGGGAGCAGTTTCCTGGGTATTCATGTTAGTAACATACTTGATAATGTAAATACATGTTCTTCTCTACCTGCATATAGCAGGTATTCCAACAGCATATAATGATCTCCTTAGATGAGCTCATGGAAGGCAAATTGTACAGTGTGTAACAGCCCAGAATCTGAAGCCAGACAGTCTGATTCTAATCCCAGTCATATCACTTCCCAGCTGTGTGATCCTGAGCAAATTTATTGGTGTCTCTGAGTCTCAGATTCCTCATCTGTAAATAGGGATGAAAGACCTACCTTACATCATTGAGTATACATTAATCATTTCTTCAATGGCAAGTGTAGGCTCGAAATGTGTTTGACATTACTCCCTGTGTGTCCCACAGCCACCCTCCTGCACCCCACATGGTTGAGTTAGAGGCGACAGCCAGGCCACTCTGACATACACTGGCCCTGGAGTGGAAGCACACTGATGGCTTATCACAGGACCCAGACAGAAAGCTGGCCTACAAAAGGACAGGGGTATGGGACACAGTCTCGTAATCATGATGTTTGGCTGGGGAATCTGCACACAGTTCCTGAAGTAAATTCACAAAGAGTGAAAGGCCAACTTCCATGTCAGCAGCGCCTAAACCCACTACCTTTCAGGTCAAATGGAAAGATGTAGATTTGTTTTGTTTTCCAAGTAAAGAAGTAACCTTAGTCCTTGCCTCTCACTTCAAACTGGTTTTCTCATATGGTGCGCTATTACAGTGTGGGGAGGAAGGTGTGGGTTTTGAGGTAAATTGGCTGAGATTCTCTCAGGTACCACAGCTCAGTTACTAAACCTCCCCAAACCACAGCTTGTTCATCTGTAAAAGAGGGATAATAATATAGACCTCACAATGTTATTCAATCAGATATTGTGTATTCCTCCAGACAGGCCTTCTGTAAAAGTGAGTCCGCAACTTCAAATACTGGTGACGTTGGGATCAAAATGCACAGACCAGTAACCCGGTGTGCCTCTTTAACCAATCAGACCATTGAGACAATAAGCATCCTCCTGGCTTTTACCAGCCTGTTTTTCAATAGTGTTTCCCAAAGTATGTTCCCTGGAACAGTGTTCTGTGGGATGTTACTGTGTTCTGCTGGGGAAGTTGTGAAAGTTTCCATTATCATGCACCACATAATCATGTATTCACTTTACATACACTTGCATACATACATACACGCACACAGAATGACCCTCTCAAGGACAGTTCCTAATTTTCATTATACCCCAAATATAGCACAAAATAGGTACTCAGGAAATAGTGAATGAAATACAGGAAGAAAGATGAGATGACCAGAAGGAAAACTGTCTCACCATCCAGTTGGCACAGAGGAACAATGTCAAGGAGAACAAGTTTCCAGTCCTCTTTTCTTAGCTGTAGTTAAACTGAGAGGGTGAGGGTGGGAGAGTGTCCTTGACCTCTGATTACTCTGTCCTATCCTCTTCCTCAAATCTCAGTGCCTCACATCCACCAGCTCACTCATCTGACAACACTGCTCCAAAGCAGCCAACACTATGTCCACTTCACAAGAGGATGGATTGAGGTAGCTTAAGGGATTTGACTGCAATCACATTGTTAGCAGATATAGGCCAGTGTCTGAAACTGAGCCTTTCCAGTCAATTCTAAAGTCTTCCCTGCTCTAAAAATACTACAGAATTTCATTTTGTACAATTCCTATAAGCTCCCATATTCGCTTAATTTTGGGGAAAAAAACAATGAAATTGCAAGAAACTAAGTAGTACTTGAGTTCATGTGAAAAGAGGAAAAATACACTTTGCTTTAGCCCATGTTTAGAAAAGTGACTTCCAATAGCTACTGGAGTCAGAATCTAATCCAGATTTCAGAATGTCTAAAACACAAAAAGGTAACTAGAATGAAAATATGATTATATATGTATGATGTGCATGGAACACACAATTATTTAAATCAGGGCTAGCCAGATGTTTAGAATCTATTGTGTCTTATCCCTAAACATGGAAAATATGAGTTCCTGGCAGGTTTGAAAAAATTTGTGACCTTAAGCTCTTTTCCACACTATGGGGAAGAAACAAAAATGATAAAGTTTTGCACTGTAAAGCAGTTTAGGGTTTCATTGCTATGAAAACCATCTCCAAGCTATATAAAAATATGAATTGGCTTATACTCAAAAGTCTTGAAGTGTTTTTTTTTAAATAAATCCATACTCCTTCTCAAGCAAGGGCTTACTATAACCCTTTCAAAGAAAACAGAACCTTTTTGCAGACAACTTGGCCTGCTCTCCTTCTCCTGTGACTTTAGTTTCTTATTAATCATTTTCCAGTTTGTCTGTAATCAAATTTTAAGGGCAGGGTCTCTGATCCCTTTCTCTGTAATCCCATGTACAAGATGTACAACACTCTTCATGGCTTCAGACCTTGGGCTGTGTCATGCGTGTGAAAAGACAAACAGCAGACCAGCTACAAACATGTGGCCCCAGTGTGCTGGTGGAAGAGTTGGTCTGCGAGAAAGGTATAAAAAAAATAGTATTTAGACATATGCTCCTAGACTTTCTCCTTTAGGTAAAACTCCCCAAGGAGAAGCACGCATGGCTAAATAGAGACTATTGATAAGTGATTTTTTAAAACACCAGGACTCTATTTCTAACCCACGTACTGTCATTGATAACTGCAGAACTCAACTTGGTTGATAATATGTGACATGTTGCCAAGATTTATAACAGTAAGAACAGGATACATGGGAAAGCCCTCTTGGCAGTTGCTTTTGTAAGCAAAAAGGAGCTCTGGTATTCATTACAGACCAATACTCTAAGGTGGCACAGTATTGGATGATTACACTGAGCTTAGAGTTAAGGACTTAAGTTCTAATTCTAGCTTTGCAACTAACCAGTTATATGATCTGGGGAAAATTACCAAATTTTCTTGGGCTTCCAAGAACAGTGATAAAGAGTTGGGTTTTGAACCCTGGATCTACCCAGGATAGCCTGTGATGCCTTGAACAAATCACTTTAAGTACTCCAAGCATCAAACTATTCACCCATAAACAGGAAATAGTTATTGTAACTAACTTACAGCATTCATAAAATACCACAGGGGATGCTCATCAAGTAAGTGAATAAGTTCCCATAAAGTATGAAGCACAGGCCTGGCACATAATGAATGTTCAATAAATGTTATCATTATTGTGAGACAGTGGTGGTAGCTAGATGCTTGAAACTAAAATTTCTCTCCTCCCTCCTCCCATTTGGGCAAGGAAAAGAAATGGATATAATGAACATGAACTTTTAATCATCATATAAATGCAACAGTGGAAAACAAAATACTAAGCACTTTGGTTTGGGGGATGTTTTGTTTTGTTGTATTTTTTGCAGTCAGCATCTCACTCTGTCACCTGGAATACAGCCTGGAATACAGTGGCACAATCATGATTCACTGCAGCCTCCATTTCCTGGGCTCAAGAAATTCTTCTGCCTCAGCCTCCCAGCTGAACTGTAGCTGTAGCCACCACACCTGGCTAACTTTTCTATTTTTTGTGAGACAAGGTCTCACTATGTTGCTCAAACTGGTCTCAAATTCCTGGGCTCAAGCAATCCTCCGGCCTCAGTCTTCCAAAGTGGAGGGAACACAGGCATGAGCTAACATGCCCATTCTAACTTTAGCATTTTAAAAAATAAAACAGGAAATAGTTGTTTTAAGAACAACTCAAAGATGGATATAATTGATTTCCCTAAATGGCCTATAAATAACATTAAAGGGCTCTTGGGAATACCAACAATTTGTGTTTTGAAGGTCAGTGTTCTTTCTCTGTAATCCACAAGCAACTAAGGACACCAGCATCCCCTGTTGTCAATACTTCTCAACCTGATAAACACACATTATTAAATAGGCTGACACAACTAAAGTTTAAGAAACAGTGATACCTCAAAAACGTGTTTAGAGGATCAATCCAAAACATGTAATCATAGAAAAGATAGTTAATATTGAAACTTTTCCAATATTAACAGTCATGACCATGCAGTTATTAGAGGACAGCTCTTTCATTTAATCGCTTCACAAATCTTTAGTGCAAATGACATTTTAAAATTTTTACTGCAGTTTCCTTCTTTGTCATTTTTTCTTCCCCAACATGTTCACTTAACAAAATTGCTAACCATCTAAGTATTTTTAGAACAAGTAAGAGGTTTTACCTAAATCAATATCATTTCAAATAGCTGGGTGGTGGGCATTGAACTACTCATTTTCTCCCACTCTGAGCTACACGGATTCCTCAGACAAACTGTAGCCCTTGCTACTCCAAGTTCTGAAGAGGAGAGATTTTCCTGAAGTACCTTCCTGCTTCACTCTGCCTACTGAATCACCCCTAAGAATGGGGGATAACAGACCTCCAAGCTACTCAGGGTGTCCTTGCATCCGTGGAAGCAGCATCACCTGAGGTCTTTTCAAAAAGATGGGATCTCAGGTCCCAGTTCAGACCTGCTGAATCAGAATCTACATTTTAACAAGACCCACTAGTAATCTGTAGGCACATGAAAGTTTGAGAGTGCTTTTCTAAACTTCAGGGGAGGGGAACGTTTCAGCCTACTTTAAGAAAAGCTCACGAGCTCTGACAATTAAGTTCGCGAACTTGCCACCATGCACTTATGCTGGCAGTACTGTACAAACAATTTGATAAGGTTTCATAACCTTGGTATATCAGTGTCTAACAACTGTGTTCATGTTGACATGTTGCAGTGTCTTGTTGAGTGGGGTTCATTATTGCTGTTGCATATTGTGTGTTGTCACAAGAATGTCGGCACTTGAATTAGAACAACAGACAAGCATCTAATTTCTTGTTAAACTTGGCAAGAGTGGAAGTGAAATCATGAATGTGTTAGTCCAAGTTTATGGCAATAATGTTATGAAGAAAATGCTAGTGTACAAATGTATTAAACATTTTTCTGAAAATATGAGAAAGTGTCACTGATGAAGAGAGGTCAAGACAGCCAGTAATAAGCAGAACTGACTAAAACATTGCAAAATTTCATTGAATTGTGCATCAAAATCATTGCCTGACTGTGAGAATCATAGCAGACCAAATAAACACCAATAGAGAAACAGAAAAATTTTAACTGTAAATCTTGGCATGAGAAAAGTGTGTACAAAAATGGTCCTGAAGGAGCTCTTGCATCATGACAATGTACCAGCTCACACAGCACTATTTGTGAGGGAATTTTTAGCTGGTAAACAAATAACTATATTGGAACACCCTTCCTACTCACTTGATCTGGCCCCCGTGACTTTTTTCTTTACCCAAAGACAAAGGAAATATTAAAGTGTTGATGACATTCAGGACATTGAGGGTAATATGATGACAGCTCTGATGGCCATTCCAGAAGAAGAGTTCCAAAACAGCTTTGACAGGTAGACAAGGCACTGGCATCAGAACATAGCTTCCCAAGGGGAGTACCTCATAGGTGACCATAGAGATATTCAGTAGTGAGTTATTTAGTACTTTTTCCAGATGAGTCTGTGAGATTGTCAGACTTCACTTTTGGTAATGGAAAGGTAGAAGAGGAAAGTACTATGAACATAGTGCTGTAGCACAGTCCTAAAAAACAGATAAGTCAATTTGTGTGATTAATAAAGTTTGAGTAAATTGTGAGTAATGTCCCAAAACAGGACATTATTAGATAAAGTAGGTAAGGTGGGTCATTCATTCATTCAATCATTATTGAACTATGAGTTATTTTTTATTGAAGCATAATAGATGTACATATTTTTGAGGTACATGTGATAATTTAATACATTCATATAATTTATAAAAATCAAATCAGTATGCTTTGGATCTCTATCATCTTAAATATCTGTCTTTTCTTTATGCTACATTCAAATTATTCTCTTCTAGCTATTTTGAAATGTACAAGAGATTACTGTAAACTATAGTCACCCAACTGATCTATCAAACACTAAGTCTTATTTCTTCTATCAACCCACATATTTGTACCCATTAATCCAAGTCAAAAAAAAGAAATCCTGCAAGATTAAATTATGTATTCATAATTATATACAGTTGGCCCTCTGTATCCATGGATTCTGCATCCACAGACCAAAATTATTCAAGAAAAAAAATAACAATAATACACCAATAAAATACAGTATAATGACTACTTATATAGTATAGGTATTATAAGTAATCTAGAAATAAAACGTATATGAGAGGATGTGTGGAGATTATATGAAAATATCATGCAATTTTATATCAGGGACTTGAGCATCCACACATTTTGGTATTCTCAGGGGTCCCCTAGAGATACTGAGTAATTACTGTATATACTGTCTATTTTTAAGCAATACATAAATATCTGAATTTTAATTCTATACTGTTATTTATTATTATCATTATTTAAAGGATATGTGGATGGGAGGAGAGGGATGAAGAGAAGTTGGTCAATGGGTTCAAATATACAGTGTACAGAAGTATAAGTTCTAATGTGCAATAGCAAAGTAGGGACTATAGCTAGCAACAATGTACTGCATATTTCAAAGTAGCTAGAAGAGAGAACTTGAAATGTTCCCAACTCATAAAAACATAAATACAAGGTGATGAATGCCCTAAATACCCTGACTTGATCATTACACATTCCATATATGTAACAAAATATCAGATGCACACCATAAATATGTAAAATAATGTGCCAAGTAAAAATGTAAAAGATAAATTAAAAAGTCATTTGAAATGTCAGTACTAGGCTTTACATTCAACTGCTTTATTTACTTTTCCTTTAAAACAGCATTTCTGCAAACATGTCTGTGCTCTTTGAATTTTAAGGGACTGGGAAAACTCTATGAGATATCTGTGATAAATCCTCTTTTTCAAATTGTAACTTGAACAATATACAGGAAAAGTATGAACATACTGGTTCCTAAGTAGCCTAATTACTCAAATTCTCTTTTTTCATTTTATTAATGAGCTTGAATCAAGGATCTGCACCTTTTCGTTTCTTTCTCTGGTATGAAGATAAGATACATACTGCTGCTTTGATTTTTGGGGCTACCTTGATATTCATCCTATCCCTTCCCTTCTTAGACTTAAGACAGTCCAAGTCATTGTCTATTTCTGTTGTTTGCAACCCAAAGAATAATAACTATGCCCATGGTCTTTAATATTTTTAATCAATATATATATATATGTGTGTGTGTTTTGTAAATATATATTTAATATTTATGAATATACATTTAATGAATAGAGAGAGAGAGAAGGGAGGGTATGGAATAAATGAATGAATAATATACCATATTCTATGAATAAAAATGTGGCTAAAATACTACAGGAAAGTAATATGAATAGACAAGAAAAAAAACTGAAGAAAATATACCACAATGATAATTGCTAGGGAAGGGGGGCTGGGGAATGACTGCTACAGGGTATGGGGTTTTTATGAGAGATAATGGAATGTTCTAAAATTAGATTTTCATGATGGTTTTACAACTCTATAAGCATACTAAAAAAAAACCACTGAATTGTACAATTTAAAAGGGTGAATTTCCTGGCCCATAAAATATATCTCAATAAAGCTGTTTAAAATGATGGGAGGTTAGAAGCATTATGGTTGTTTCCCTTTCTATTTTCCATTTTCATTCAGCAAATGTGTTTTCCAAGAATAACTTATTTACTCATCACTGCTAAGTTAGTTAATATTCTTTGAGTTACAAGCAACAGAAAATGACTTGGCCTATCTTAAGCCAAAGAAGGGAAGAGATGGAAAAGATGTTAGGGTATCTCCCTGAATCAAAGCAGCAACTGTAAAAACAAGACCCAAGAAAAGAAGGAAGCAGATCACAGCATGAATCTCTGTGAGAAGCATGTGACTTGGTTTCAACGACTCCCTTCTCCAAGTTGAAAATACCCAGGATAAGAGTACAGAATGCCTGACTTGGGTCAGGTGTCCACCATGGATCAATCAGTTGTGGCAGCTGACCCTAACCATAAGAAGTTACTACAATAGGAAGGAGAGTTGTTTAAAGGCAGGTGGAGGCCGGGCTCGGTGGCTCAGCCTGTAATTCCACACCTTTGGGAGGCTGAGGTGAGTGGATTGCCTGAGCCTGAGGGTTCGAGACCCACCTGGGCGGCGAGACCTCATCTCTACAATAAATAAAAAAAAAAAATCAGCCGGGCGTGGTAGCGCATGCCTGTAATTCCGGCTACTAGGAAGGCTGAGGCGGAAGGATCACCGGAGCCCAGCAGGTCGAGGCTGCGGTAGCCGGGAGCGGCCACTGCACTCCAGTCTGGGCGACAGAGTGAGACTCCAACTCAAAAAAAAAAAAAAAAAGGCAGGTGGAGATCCAAGAAGAATCTACTATAATTGCTGTTATAATTTAAAATGTTTTAAAGCAATATGAATAATATAATAGTGCTATGATTATTTTTATTTGGGACAAAGGATGCCAAAAGGACAGTATCCGCTAGACTTAGGTGAACTTCATGGTAAAGATGTAACCATGTCAGTTCAACCTTCTGCACAACAGATGAGTTATGAAACTAGAAAACTTAAAAAGAATTTGCAGACTTTCAGGAAGAAATAAAGGAATAATTCAACAGTGGAAGTTTTAAAGACTTGATTCACAAATCAAGAACTCTAACTTTTAGCCAAGCTGGTGGCTCATGCCTATAATTCCAGCACTTAGGTAGGCCAAGGTGAGAAGATTGCCTAAGCCCAAGAGTTCAAGATCAGCCTGGGCAACATGGTGAGACCACGTCTCTACAATAAATCAAAAAATCAGGTGGGCAGGGTGGTGCATGACTGTAGTACCAGTTACTTGGGTGGATTGCCTAAGCTCAGAAGGTCAAGACTGCTGTAGCTGTGATCTTCCCACTGCACTCCAGTCTCAGTGACAGAGTGAAACTCTGACTCAAAAAAAAAAACAACAAAGAACTCTTACTTTAACATCAGATAGCCTGGGGTCACACTCTACCCTGGTCACTCATTAACTATGCATGGGGTCAGACAGCCTTGGGTGGGGCTCCAATCAAGTCACTCACTAGCTTCAGGATCACTCAGCTTTAGGGAAAGAGGGCTGTAGGGTACTGGCAGGTTACTTCTTTTCTCTAGAACTCAATTTCCACTGAGCTGCTAATAATACAAACATCTTGCAGAAGCATGATAAGGTTAAGTGTTAACACATGCCCAAAATTTAGTAGGTCCAATACTTAGTAAGTATCCCAGCCAACAGGAAGCCATCATTTTTAAAGCCACTATTATTATATGCAAACCCAGATTGCAAACCTTCCCAAAATACAATGGAAAGAGATGAAACTAGAGTAGGGGGGAAATGTGAAATAATGTTTGACTTTTTAGAAAAATTTTTTAGTTTGGTCACTTCCTGTGGCGACTTGAAGCAAATAAAGCAATAGTAAGTAAAATACTTGGAAAGAATAACCCTAGATTTTGCCACACACTGGTACATGCATTTTATTTTATTTTTTTTTAAAGCAGGATTTATTGAGAGGACAGAAAAGCTCCCACAGTGGGAGGGGACCCGAAGGGGTTGCCCTGGTACATGCATTTTAAAGAGTCAGCAAATATTTAATAAGAAAATCAATCACTGAACATTCGTGATGGCCCATATCAGAAAGATAGTCTGCTTTCTGTAGGAGGATAAACTGAGGCCCAAAGAATCTGCCGACGGCATGCCCGAAGTCACAGCAGGAGTGACAGCATAGCTAGTGAGAAAGCCCAGCACCAAACTCTCAGTGCACTGCTCTTTCCCACTCCTTCCTTCTACCCCATGCACGAGTCTTATCTGGTCACGGAATGGCAGAGGGCATGTTACCACATAATTAGCATGTGCAACAGCTGCCATGAGTCAGATTTCTATGCTGAAGTCAAACATCTTTAGCCCAGACGCATCTCCTCCACCATATGTCACTGAAGGTAGTCGCCATAACCACATTCCACACCCCAGTGGCCACAGGGCTTCAGGAGTTGGAGCAGATGACTCATTCCAACCGAGATGAAGTAACTCCTCTCTCTGAAATGACCTCTTAAAGAACACCTTTAGGGAATCTTTTCAGATTTAGCGTTCTTCCACCTGGGAGCTTAAGCACTTTCAAAAGGGTTTAGAGGAGTCTCCCTCCACCCCAAGAACTATGTGGGATAAATGTCAAAAATAAAGGACCCACTTAGGAACCTGGAAATGATAAATCACAGGAGATCCATGTTATCACCGGCTAAGCCAAAGCAAAAACCAGAAAAAAGGAAATGGTTCTTTTGTAGATACCATCACTGAAGGAATATGTCATTTCACTGAGAAATAAGATCCCTTGATACCAATCTTGAATAATATCAGTCTGAGGTTATTTTTATTTTATCTGGATAATGGTGTACCTATTACTAACAACAAAAATTGTCCTTAGCAAAGACTCAGAAACCCATATATGCATTCATGAGCATATAGATAAACTTCACATGCTCTAAGATTCTTTTTCAAATTTTTAAACCAGTCAAAGAGAATAGAAATTTCTCCAAAAGTACGGTGAAAAGTATTTTTAAGCAAGGAATTACAAAGTGCTCCTTTCATCCCTGGATGTTTATTTTGTTCTATAATTCATCTGAGTCTTTTAAAGTAGGAAAGAGAAAAATAAATGGCTTTCAAATTTGAGTCTGGAACAGAGCTCACCTATCAAGTCCAACAGGGATATAAAGAAAGCATCTAACAGTGCAGACACTACCGGTGCCCGGAACAAAAGCATTATTGAATGGAAGAAGAATGTAAATCGACACAAGCCCTCCCTAACTCCAGGTCTTACTGGAATTTTTCCTAATAAGATGAATGAATGGTCCTGGACATACATCTCAATATATTAGAGCCCTTACCAAGTCATAGGCAGGTGCAATCGAATCCATGTATCTGCACGCTATTTAAAATGCATAACTGACCCTCTCATCATTGTTTAGGTCCTTAGCTGTAGACAAGGAGAAGACTGAGGTACAAAACCAGTAGAGACAAAGGCCATCGAAATGAGTGAAATTTTTTGCTGTATCTTTGAACATTTTATTTAGTTCAAAAATCCAACGAGTAATAAGAGTGGAAAGAATTGCAGGCTTTATGGCTTTAGAAAGAAGGAAAAATAACAGAGGGTGAGTTTACAGTTTGCAGTATCTGCAAAGAAACTCCTCACTTGTTTCTTTAAATGAACATTTAAATCAATTTTTAAAGGGGCAGCGAAAACACTGTTATTGTAGGAGTTACTGAGATCAAATGTGGGAGACTAGTTAAGAACCTGAGTTCTAAACTTAAGCAAGAACAGTTTGTCTCTGTACTATTTAAACTTTGACAAGTTATTTGCCCTTAATTTCTTTCACTGTAAAATGGAGATGATATAGATGTAGTAATGACTAAATTTACACACACACACATAGCTTAGCATAGTCTATGACCTCAATAAACAACCTCTCAATGTTACAGTTAGTACTAACCATAAAAACAACCATTATGCTGGGAAATATCTTTAAAGATTATTTAGCAACCTATACAATGAACTCCAGGTAATACAACATTTACTTACTTGCTCAGATAGAAGACTTTTTCTTTTTTTAAGAAACATTCTGAAGGATGTAACTTCACTTACTGAGCATTTATTTAGCTCTATGCTAAAGCATGGGGACACAACAACAAAGAAAGCATGAGACATCATCCTTGGTCTTGAGATCCCCTTTGTCCAGAGGAAGCAACAAATGAGGACACCAATCATCACAACAGAAAAAGATGTGAGCATAAGGAAGTGTGTACAAAATGCCAAGGCTGCATAGATGAAGGAGGCATCAATCTGCTCTGAGCACAAGGGAAGATTCCACAGATTCCATGTGAACCTTGAGTGAGGCCTAGAACAAAGGAATTTTTACAGAGATGAAGAGAAAGATACTCCGGGTAGGGTGAAGATACTCCAGGCAGGGGAAAGGGCATGGCAAAGGCTTAAACATATTTTATTTTAAAAAGCATAGTATGTAGGGTACAGAAAGAACATAGAGCTTGATGGCCAAACATGAACCCTAAGAGTGGAAGGAGGCAGCTACAAAAGTAGTGATGCTCATCAATTAAGGACCCAAAATACCACAGAAAGGACATAAACTTCACAAAGCAGGGAGTGATGTAAATGAATTATTTAGTTACTGCATTTTGCAAACTGGGCTGGTGAATACATTCTCAGTGGTCTGTGAATTTTATAAAAATTTGAAATGTCTTTGTTTTGATTTTAATAATAATCTCAAAAATAAAATTATCTAGAAATTAAGGCATAGCTTCTTTGTACTTCATTCATTCAATACTAGGCATTGGGGACATAACATTTGAATGTCTATGTCTATTCAAATGTCTATTTGCCTAGTTTTAAATCAGGTGGATTTTTTTTCTTTTTTTTTTTCTTTTGGTTTTGGGGTGGCTTTTTCTGCTTTTGAGTTATAGAAATTCCTTACATATTTTGGATGTCAACCCCTTACCAGATATATTGTTTGCAAATATTTTCTCCCATTTTCTAGACTGCCTCTTAAAAATAAAAACAAGCCGGGCTCGGTGGCTCAGCCTATAATTCTGCGCCATTGGGAGGCTGAGGTGAATGGATTGCCTGAGCCCGTGGGTTCGAGACCCGCCTGGGCAGCGAGACCTCATCTCTACAATAAATCAAAAAATCAGCCGGGCGTGGTAGCGCATGCCTGTAATTCCGGCTACTTGGAAGGCTGAGGCGGAAGGATCACTGGAGCCCAGTAGGTTGAGGCTGCGGTGGCTGGGAGCTGCCACTGCACTCCAGTCTGGGTGACAGAGTAAGACTGCAACTCAAAAAAAAAATAAAAACAAAGAACATTCCTATAGACCCAGAAGAATGTTTGTAACAAATATAGGGAAATAAAATCTTATTCTCTAAAAATATATTTCAAATATCTTACTTTCTTAGGGTCTTTGCTCAAATGTCATGTTAATGGGTAAGTGTGATGGTTGCTTAAATATTGTGTATGAAATTAACACTTCATTTTACTTTCTACCCTCTTGCCATGTTAGTGTTTTATTGATCTGAAAAGGCGTTCTCTAAAAAAAGACATATAAACAGCCAACAGGTAGAAGAAAAGATACTCAAAATCACTAATCGTCAGGGAAATGCAATTCAAACTCACAATGAGATATCACTTCATACCTGTTAGGTGACTATTATTAAAAAAAAGATAACAAGTGTCAGTGAGAATATGGAGAAATCAGAACACTTGTACACTGTTGGTGGGAATGTAAAATGGTGTCACTATGAAAAACAGTATATGGTTTCCAAAAATAAATTGAAAATTGAACTACCATATGATCTAGCAAGTCTACTCTGGATATTATCCAAAAGAATAGAAATCAGGATCTCAAAGACATATTTGCATTTGCATGTTCACTGCAGCATTATTTACAATAGCCAAAATCTAGAAATAAACCTAATTGTCCATGATTGGATGAATGGATTTTAAAAAAAGGTATATATGTACAACAAAATATTCCGCCCAGGCAAAAGCCAGCACCAACCACCAGACATGTGAGAGAGGCCATCTTGAACCTAACAGCCCCTATCAAATCACCAGATGACTACAGTCTTGTGAAGGACCCTAGAAGAAATAAACAGAAGAACTGCCCAACTGAGCCTAAACAAGCCCACCCAAAACCGGCCCTCAGAATCATGAGCAAATAAAAGTTGTTGTTTTAAGTCATCAACTATTGGGCTGACTATTACATTGCAATATACAACTGGTATACAAGATGTCAAAAATAATGTTGTTTACACAGAAGACAAGCAATAAACATCCGGTGGATGGCCCGTTTCTGCCATCCATCAGCCTAGACCAATATCTGAGGGCAGCCAGCCCCAAGTACAGCAAGAATCAAAGCCTTATTCACTTGTAGGAAGTTAAAACATGTTGTGAAAAAACATGTTTTGAATCACAGCATCCTGAAATATCAGGATTCACATATCACCTCAACTGTGAATCACTCCCTAGATTCTACTGACAGAAGTAACCACTTCTTCCTTGTTTCCAAGGAAGATTAAGGACAGCCTGGCTCTGGCACCTATGGTGGTGTGTCTGTAGGCTTCTTAACCTCAGCAGTAGTCCATCCCAGACACAGCTAAGCAGTTCATCCCTTATGTGTGGTGAGTCACTCAGCACAGTTCTTGTCCCTAAACAATAACTACACAAGAAGCAGCATGCTGGGCTATTTTAATTCTGAAGAAAGAGGTCAGAAGACAGAGACTGGATTAAACGATGACTAAGGAAGCAGTTCTGTGGCAGTGGTGACAAAGGGAGCTTTAAATTTATCAGGACCCCTCCCTCCCCATGACTCACCCTACCCTGGTAGGAAGAAGTATCAAGTGTGGTCTCAAGAGCCAACAGACCACAATATATAGACACTCCTCAACTTGGATAGGATTACGTCCTGATAAATCCATTGCAAGTTGAAAATATTGTAACACAAATTGAAAATGTATTAATCTTTTGCACTCAGATGTCCCCTCTGAGGAGATATCATGAATCTAGCAAACCACTCAGATGACCCCTCTCAGGGGACAAAAAGAAATTGCTGGTGATTAAACGGGACAAACTTATGCAAGTGCAAATTTTTCAAAAATGTATGTTTCCTTGAAGTTTTCCATTCAAAAATAATAAAAAACCTATGCCCCATCTGAAATTTGTCAAGCTTCTGATCCATCAGTTGAGAAGAAGTTTTCAGGAATCACAAGTGTGCCCTTCCACATCGCCTTTGAACAACAGACTGAACAATAAATTACATATTATGAATGCAGGAGAAAAAAATGAGACTGCATTCTCTGCTCAAAGAGAAAAATACCAGGTGGAAGACATCAAACAAATTACTCTTGTACAACAGGTATCAATGAACCTGAAATGCATGTCAGTGATTTCATATGTTACCATACATTAGAAAAATATAAGATATAAAATTTTGATTTTTTTGTCATAAATAAGTTCTTCAATGTCCAAAATTCCATTATAAGCCAAATATCATTACAATAAAATAACTGGCCCCAACACTATACTGCTTAATATTAAGTGATTCATTTTTCACTATTTTGTAAAAAAAAAAAAGTACAGTTGAGTTGTTGGTAGGTGATCTGTGAGATGTGAGTGCAAAGTTAATATAGCGCATCAAAACCTACCAAACATCATACTTTAGTCTAGCTTACCTTAAATGTGCTCAGAACACTTACATTAGCCTACAGTTGAGCAATGTGTACCACTTTCCTGCCGTTGTAAAGTTAAAAACTCTGAGACTTCATTTCCCCTAGCTGTCACCTTCACTCACCCTTTTCTAGCCACCACAGCCCCCTTGCTGTTCCTCCATCATGCCAAGCACACTCCTGCCTCAGAACTATTGCCTTTGCCCTTCTCTCTGCCTGCAACGCTCTTCTCCTAGATGTTGGAGTGAGTCCTTCCCACACGTTATTCAGTTCTTTGTTCAAATGTCACCCCACCAGGGAGATCTTACTGCACTACTCATCTACATTAGACCCTCACCCCATATCCACCCTACCATTTTTTAGTCCTCTACTCTGCTTCTCCTCCTCATAGGACTTAGCAGCCTCAGACATTATAATCTTTCTTTCTGTTTATGTATTTATTTATTTATTTATTGCTTGCTTGCTTTCATATGTGTTTCTATCTTCCAACTATAATGTAGGCTCCATCAGGGCAGAGATTTGACTATGTGTTAAAAAGTATATACCTGGTGCTGACAACAATGCCATACACCCAGTAGAAATTCAATTAATAGTTGTTCAAATAATAAGTGTATTAACTATAAGATGTCTTCTGTACATTGTAAATGTATTATCAGTGGTGTCCTATGTGAATGGTTCATAAAAATGATTTCCTTTTTAGACTGTAAGCTCTATAAAGCTGCCATATCCACCTGGGTGTGGTAATTTATGTCAATACTCCCAGCGCATTGGGAGGCCGAGGAAAGAGGATCACTTGAATCCAGGAGTTCAAGACCAGCCTAGGCAACACAGCAAGAACTCTAATCTCTACAAAATATCCAAAAATTAGCTGGGCATGGTGGTGCAAGCCTGTAGTCCCGGCTACTCAGGAGGCTGAGGTGGAATAATCACTTGAGCCCAGGAGGTGAAGGATGCATTGAGCCGTGACTATGTAACTACCCTCCAGTCTAGGCAACAAAGTGACATCCTGACTCAAAAAAAAAAAAAGACTGGTGCTATATCTGTCTTATTCACTTACAACTACATGTAAAAATAACTAATATTTGTAAAGTGCTTCCTCTGCACTGAGCCATATGCTAAGCTCATATATGCATTTTTTCACATCTTCTTCCCAACAACTTTATAAAGTAGATACGATCACTATCCCTTTTCTACAGATGAGGAAAGGCTCAGAGAGAGAAGTCTCTTGCTCAAGGTCACAACCAAAATGTGGGTCAGACTCTGGAACCTAGGCTTTTAACCCCAGTACAGCACTGACAGGTAGGAAACAGAATGAATGAGTGAATAACAGGATTACAAACTAGAGATGTCCATCATGACTTACTCTGGTTATAGGCTCCTCTTAAGGATTCTGTCCATCCATAACCAAGCTCTGTATGACACAGCCCTGTTCCTCGCTCCCCTTATTCTAGTGGCGAAATGGACCAAGGAATGGGCCTTTGATGTCCTGGCTGGGCCATCAGATGCCTTGCTCAGAAAATTAGAATTGGAAACTGAGAGCCTGAGCTAGTCAATGGAGGAAATAGGGCTTTAGGAGGAACTGGAGTTTTGACTTTGCCAAAGATCCAGGAAAGCCCAGGTTCTGAGGAAGTTTAATGGATACAGAAGAAGACTGTGGAAAGTAGATGGTGGAGGAATGAACATAGGGCAGGACAGGAGAGCTACAGAAATGCCTTTAGATCCTGACATTGCTCCAGTTTCAGCTCCAGTGAACCCTGGCTTTTTTCTTTAAGGTAGCTAGAACAATTTCAACTAACCATATTGCAATAAATTAATCAGACTAGAATAAAGTATAAGAAGTAAAATGGCCTTCTTGATCAATAGGACCCTCTCTGAACCTGTTATCCAGGACCACCTTGAGTTATTTACTAATTCTGCACATGCAGATGTGAGAGTTGGAGTAATTCCAGATTCCAGATGTTTCCCTCTACCACTGCTTACCTTCTCAAGGTCACCCATTTCTGCTGCTCTTGGCCATCTATGCCTAGAAGAAAAGTTCCTGCTGCCCTGTATTGCCATATCTTTCAGAATGAGGCTCTCTCGACAGAGCTGGTGGGCCACCAGTGACTCATTTCTCTTTAAACTACAACCCTCTCATTCCCAAGCAGCAGCAGGTCAGGGGCTGTGCTAGGCCATGGCTAAGTACCTGTTCCATCACTCCTCTGCTCTCTGTGAACGCCCCTCACTTGTAATGTGCTTTTCTTCTCAAGGGTCCCATAATCCCTTTCTCTGCAATCTGGCTTTCTTTGGGGATCCCTGGCCCATCAAACTTGGGTGACATAAGACTGGATTCCATTAAATTAAGGACTCAAGTTCTTTCCCACAGATGTTCCATGATGCCTTCTTGGGAGGCCAAGGAACATAAAAAGAAGTACTGCTGCCTAACTCCACCTGCTGATCGTTTCAACTCGGTCTCAGCCAGAATATCCCCTTAGAAGACCATGGAAAGATAATGAACCCATATTTACATATCACAACCATAAGCACCCACTCATGCTCACACAACATAGGTCTCCCTCCAGATTGAAGGGAACCACAGAAACTCTAACCAAGAAAAAAAACTCTAACTCAATCCTTCCAGTTTGCATATGATGCAATGAGTCATCACAAAGTGGGGAAGAAGCTCAGACTCAAATGAACCCAGCATGAATAAGGAGGATTCCTTAGTAGTATTGACACTCCTTAAAGCACATGTGGTTGAGTTCAGAAAGCACTAACTGACACCCAATTTGTAGCATATCATACAGAAAACTGTGACAGTAAGTAAAATCTAGTCTTTGCCTTCAAAGCATTTGAAACTCAGTGGGAGAGAGATATATATTTATATGACAAGACAGTTATTTGTACATGCTACAACACCTGAGCAGAAATAAAGTGCAATTAATATAAGTCACGGGAGAAAAGAGTAGATGTGACCAGGGAGGGCTCCAAGAGAAAACAGAATTTTGGTTAATCCTTAAAGGTCATACTCATGCTTCAAATCTCAGCTGGAATATCTCCTCCCCAAGGAGGCTTCTGTGACCTCAACAAGTTGGATTTGTGCACTGGCTGCACAACTTCACACACAACACCCTGATCTTTCTTCCACTTTCATACTTAACTCATTATCTTCTATATTTTTCTCACTAGATGCAAAGTCTGTATAATCAAGAATTTCTTCCTCAGTATCTACCAGAGTGCTCTGCATACTACAGTGCTCAGTAAAGAAATGTGTGTGTGTGTGTGTGTGTGTGTGTGTGTGTGTGTTATTAAACAAACCTGAACTGAAAACATGCAGGATATCTACTAGAGAAGGATATAGAACAGGTAAAATAGTCTGTGCAACGACACAGAAGTGAGAAAAGAACAGAAGAAAGAAGTGGTAAAGGGGAAGGGTAACATAACACCCTTAACTAACGTTTACCGAGGCCTGTACATGGGTTCTCCCATTTGACTCTTCCAACCACTCTAAGAGGGGGGTATTATTATTATATTAGTTTTTCTATTTTACAGACAGGTAACTGGATTAGAGAGAGATCAAATAATCACCCAAGGTCATACATACCCAACAACACACTGAAGAGTAAGAGCCACATGGAACCCCAACAAGTCTAGCCTCAGCAACCAAACACTTCATCACCGTCTGACACTGAATTGAAAATAAGCAAGAGACTTAGTGAGAAGAGAGAAAAAAGAAGCCTAAATATGGTGTTTGAAAAAGTACAGGAGCATCTCCTCTAAGAGCCAGTTTCTTGGAGGAAGCAGACCCAGCCACTGGCATCCTGAAAGTAATTCAAGAAAAAGTGGTAAAACAGCAAAGCAATGGACAAGCCCATGGACTCTGAAGCTTAGATACCTCCATATTTCTTCTCACTGTCCCCACCCACACCCTTGGTCATCCTCCTTATTTTTAATGAAAGGACACCTATGGATCCTGAAATACTTAAAAGCAAACATCTTTTGCAAATTGCAACATGGAATGTAGACTTCTGATGTTTAAAATGTTTTGTTATAAACAGCCTAATTATAATTTTGTTTTGTAGAGGGTTAAGAACTTCCTTTATTCTTACCCTTTTAACTTAATTTAGAATGTAAATCAGAAACAAATTCAGTTATACAAGATGCCCAACAATTAAAATCATTCAGCATGATGTTTAAAAAAAAAGTTTACAAGGATTTCTTAAGCAATAGCTGTCTAATGTTTAAAGTAAGCCAATAACTTCTATGAGTTTCTAGCATTTGGAGATTTTGAAGAACGAGCATATTCTGAAGTGGATATAATTCAGTTTTCTGTTTTGTTAGATAGTATCTATTTTACTACCTGGTTTCCTTCAAAGGGGCCAAAGAAATGTGGCACCCCCTTTTCCTTTCAATCCATGGAGCATTTGGTTGTAACAACAAAACAGTTACACATTTGCTGCCAGCTATTGGCATTATGCTAAATAAATTCCTTAAACTGCTGCTAACTCCCTTCCTATGCCCAATATATAGGCTGATGACAGAGCAAGAAAAATACATATATATATATATTTAAAGAAATAAGATTATAAAATCTCCAGGGGCTGCCAGTCTTGGGGAACCCTAGCACTTTCCTGAGTTTTACCCCCAGTTTCCCTACCATGTTCTCAGAGTGAAGTTCAGAGAAAAATCCCCTGGTTCTTCCTGAAGGGGTCGGTGGGTGCATTGGGAGAAAGTCATCATTTTTTTAAATACACCTAGGGCATTTTGTTCTTCTTAACAAAGTCTGCCTTCAAAGGTAATTATTTCACAGAGTCTAACCACCAGGGAAAGGGAGATACCCATCTCCAGCCTCTTCTAGCCTTCATGTCTCTCCTAAGGGGCAAAAGCAAAACAAAACGGAAACGTACTTGCGATTATGACCTAATCACAGGACGATTAAGAAACAACTTTAGACACATTTTGATTAGGTGCTAATCATAGTCCTCTGTAGTTTTCCAAGTAATTTCACTTATGTTTTCTCATTTCATGCCAACTTGTGGGAAAAGTAGGAAAGAAGATATTGTTCCATTTTACAGATAAGAAACTAACACCTGGCCAGGCACAGTGACTCAAGCCTGTAATTCCAGCACTTTGGGAGGCCGAGGGGAGAGGATTGCCTGAGGCTGCAGGTTCAAGACCAGCCTGGGCAGCTTGGCAAGATCTCGTCTCTAAAATAAATCAAAAAATTATCTGGGCGTTGTAGCACACACCTGTAGTTCCGGCTACTTGGAAGGCTGAGGCGGAAGGATTGCCAGAGCCCAGCAGGTCAACACTGGGGTGGCCATGAGTGCCACTGCACTCCAGCCTGGGTGACAGAGTGAGACTCCAATTCGAAAGAAAGAAAGAAAGAAAGAAAGAAAGAACGAAGGAAGGAAGGAAGGAAGGAAGGAAGGAAGGAAAGAAAGAAAGAAAGAAAGAAAGAAAGAAAGAAAGAAAG
This sequence comes from Carlito syrichta, assembly GCF_000164805.1. Classification (NCBI taxonomy): domain Eukaryota; kingdom Metazoa; phylum Chordata; class Mammalia; order Primates; family Tarsiidae; genus Carlito; species Carlito syrichta. Next base: position 475,144 of record NW_007253679.1, on the reverse strand, counting down.
AAAGAAAGAAAGAAAGAAAGAAAAACCTTGGGAGGACACTAAATGTCCTCCAATGAGCATTTTAAATTTGGGGTTAGGAATAATGCAAATGCAAATATTCCAAATTTTTTTTAAGAAAAAAAATCCAGCCAGGCTCGGTGGCTCAGCCTGTAATCCTGCGCTTTGGGAGGCCGAGGTGAGTGGATTGCGTGAGCCCATGGGTTCAAGACCTGTTTGGACAACTTGGTGAGACCTCATCTCTACAATAAATCAAAAAAAAGTGGCCAGGCATGGTAGCATGCACCTGTAGTTCCAGCCACTCGGAAGGCTGAGGCAGAAGGATCGCCGGAGTCCAGCAGGTCAAGGCTGGGGTGGCCGGGAGTGGCCACTGCACTCCAGTCTGGGTGACAGAGTGAAACTCCAACTCAAAAAAAAAAAAGAATCTGAAATCCAAAACACTTCTTTTCTCAAGCATTTCAGATAAGGGATACTCAATCTTTAATACAAATGCCATTTATTGAGCCCTTCCTTTAGAACAGGCACTGTGACAAACCCTCCAGTGCATTACTTCATTTGATGCTCATGGTATAACTTATGAAAGAGTTACTGTTTAGTCCATTTTCCAGTAAGAGATTCAGGATCACAGAGGCCAAACTACTTGCGCAAGTGTGATTCCAAAGGTGAGCCCTTAATCACTTGCCACCTGCCGTTTGTGCTTCATTCTATTCATGGCAGGCAACAAAAACACTCCTTAAACAAACTTTAGTTAGGCTCTTCTAAGTCCTCTTCCTGACCTTGGCCTTCTGTGTCTATCACGTCCTTGCCAGGCCTACATAGCCCAGTCTTTGCAAGAATCCTGCAAAGTCAGAATCCCCCACCTTTGATATCTGCTCAAGTTCTTTATCCCCCGATTTCTGATGTCTAAGTCCTCGGCCTGCCTTCAGCAAGAATCCTCTTAGATCCATTTAGCAAGAACCCTCCTACTCTTGAAATCTCTTCTTAGTAATTTTCCATCCACTGAAAAGGCTGAAGCAGAAGGATCGCCAGAGCCCAGCAGGTCGACGCTGGGGTGGCAGTGAGTGTGCCACTGCACTCCAGCCTGGGCGACAGAGTGAGATTCCAGCTCAAAAAAAAAGAAAGAAACTTAACACCTTGAGAGGACACTAAACATTGGTGGGACCAGATTTTAAATTCAACAATTCAGATAAGGGATACTCAGTCTCCACTGACCCCCTCACTCTACCCATTGGCTATCAGCCCTCAGCTGTCTTTGCTGTTGGGAGTTGAGCCCAATCTTTTTTCCCATCACAATACCCCTATTGCAATAGTCCTGAATAAAGTCTTCCTTTATTAACTTAATTTTCAAATAATTCAAAAATCAAGTTCAACAAGTGTCAGAATAATTTTTCTTTAACACAGGAATGATAGCCAATTAACAGTGCTGGGGCTCCAGAGTTTGTGAAGTCAAGTCTCTACCACTTGGAAAGCTCTGAGGCTTGTACAAACTAGGATGTTCAAACATATCTTAACCAGATATTTTATCTGACTGGGGAAGAAAAGAGAGAACAAGATCACTAAGCACCTAAAAATGGAAGGTGGTATCTGGTGAATGCATGGGGCATCAACCACACTCCAGTAGCCACCCCACTACCTTCCCCAGCCCAGTCAGTGTTTTGTGGGCATGTGGCCTTGCAGTGTCCACTGAAGTTCAGCCCATCACCTCCTCACTCTGCTCCATCACCAAGGCTTGCCTTCTAGATCCCAAAAGCCATGAAGATGGATGAGAAGAATCCTCACCTCTGCATTGTTGAGGCCAAGAGCTCTACACCCAACCACTGTACCCAACACCCAGATTGCCCAAGGCCTGATTCATTTTATAGGTTCACCAGAGTGCTTACTCCCATGGACCTCTACTCTGAGCTTTTAGGATTCAGGAAGCTGTGCGGGGAGGCTGAGGATTTAACAGCTGCCTATAAGAATTCTCATGAGAAAGATTTGGGGACCAATTCCAGGGGGAAGACTTTCTATATTTTATATATACATACACACAAATGTCAAACACACATATGTACAAACATATGTATGCATGCACATAAATGCACAGAATTGTCTTTTTTTCATGAGGCAAGATTTTTAGGGAAGCATTAGGAACTATGGTCAAAGCATCCAAGCTCATACAACCTTAGAGTCATCAACATAATGATATAATCATAACAAAAATAATAGCAGCTACCAGTTATTGAGCACTTACTGATGCCATCACTGTTCTAGTCACTTAAATCATTGTGTTTACTCCTAATAGTCCTATGGGTTGGCTAGATTTACTAAAGAGGAAACAGACTCAGAGAGGTAAAACAAGGTATCCAACAGAGCCAGGGTTTCTACCCAGATATGTCCAATTAAAAGGCCCCTGGTCTTTCCACCTCAACCCTGACTTCACATCCAAAATAATTTCCATCAAATATGAGAATGGGGCCCAATACTCGGCATCTCAGAGTCAAATCATTTCATAGACCAGTTTCACAAGGTAACACACTACAGTCACATAGGTGTTCGATAAATATTTGCTGAATGAATGAATCTGTTTAGGAAACCATATTTCCACTTTTCTGATGGGTATAACTTTCACTTCAGAGTCCTTCTAATCAGACTTTTCTACTTTTGTTGGTGACAACGATGGAAACTGTTGCATTCCTTTGATCCCATTATACTCCTAGGAATTGACCCAAGAAGATAATCTAAGGGTCTCTTTATTTGGGGTGAGAGAAGGAAAGGAAGAGAGAGAGGAAAAAGGAAGAGAGGAAGGGGGAAAATAAAGGAAAAAAAAACAATGGATATGCTGCCTTTTTTTCATTGACTTGGTCTTAAAAAGAAAAAAGAGGGCATTTTTGAACTAAGAAATGAATCATTTGGAGAAATTACCATGTTTATGACTCACTTATAAGTTACATTTTTCAGTTCATGCTATCAGAGTCTTTTCTAGCATCCAACACATGGTTATACTTGTTCTCACATAGTAGCCCCTCACAGATAGGATACAGTCAGTTAACTAGATGATTGGGCTAGTTGTCAAAGATGGTCCATTAATTTCTTACACTTCTTAGGCTCTCTCTCCTCTACAGCTGGTAAGAATGTAAACTTAAACAAGCTCTCCAAGGGCAGGGTAGCCATCTGGATCAAGAGCCTTAAATGTGTGCCTTCCCTTTGATTGCATAAGTCCACGCCTAGCAATGGGACCCTAGGAAATCATCTGAAAGGCAGACAAGGATACAAGCACCACAATATTCTTTGTGTGTCTGCTATTAGCAAAATTTAGCAAATGACCTTAATGTGCTATACTTGAAGGATGGCTAAATAAGTTGTGGTTCAGCCATTTTGTGGACACGAAGTAGGAAATAATAATCCTAATGCTATCATATATTTCACAACAAGGAAAAATGCTCACAATAGAACATTAAATAAAAAGTAGAATTCAAAGCTATATAAGCAGTATTAAACCAATTTGTCTAAAAAAAATCACAATTCGATTTTGGTTTATGTGTATGCATAGAAAAGACCAAAAAAGACATACTTAAAATGTCTAACTAACTAACCAAGAGTCTATCAACTCTAGTTACTAGAATTATTTTTCATTTTCTTCTTTAAATCTTCTTATATTTTTCAAATGAACATACATTCTTTTCATCTTCAGGAGAAAAGATAATTTCAATGAATGATTTTCAAAATCTATGTTCATCTTTCAGGAAATTGATTTGTAACACTTGTAATGGTTAAATCATCCCAGAGAAGTGACAATTCATTAAAACATAGCAAAAGAGAAAATTATAAAGAATAAGATGAAATATACTCCAAAGTCTAACTCCAGTCTCAGAAGACTCTTCCTTACATTTAACCCATTCCCTCCCACTGTAATTTATGCCCATTTAATTTGGTTTGTAATCTCATTATTAGTCTTTGAATTCTCAAGCTTTGTTGTAGTGCCTTGCCACAGAGAAATCCCTCAATAAATGCTTTTTAAATGTCAAGAGTCACTGTCTAGTGGACAATGGGAGCCAAAGTATCATCATTCCCTCAAATGTTCTTATATCCCTTCTTCTAGCAACTGTCCCCCGGTACTTTAGGGGCTGAGAAGCACTTCTCCCCAGTCCATTGGATGCCAAGGTCCAAGAAGGTGCCTGGAGAATGTGGGGGCCAAATTCCCCAGCCCAATCTGCAGGAGGACTAGGAGGCCAACTGGCAGAGAGCAGGAGGGCATCAAGATGCAGTGAGACAAGGCAAGGCCTGGACAGAGCCACAGGCCAAGAGGCCCAAAGACCAGCAAAAGCAGAGAGAGTGTTCTGAGTCCTCAGAACAATTCCTGCAATTAGACCTCAAGTCTGCCCTTCCCAGCTATCGTAAGGCAATAAATTCCCATTTTGCTTAGGCTGACTTAATTTGGGTACCTAAATTTGCAACTAAAACTCTCCTGACAGACACTTTCTTTGTGTCTCTAATAACTATAAGCACATAATATTGAGTTAGAATCAAAAAATATTGCATGAAGGAAAAAAACCCACTGCTTTGTTTCCAAGAGACTAGGGCAAGACCATGCCTCATAAAACTTACTTCTCAGAAGAGTAGAAAACATTTGGAAAATTGTCAAGCTAATTGTTATGGACAATGAAGTTGATGATAAAAATCTTACATAAAAAGTTTGAATGTGAGGCAAAGCTTATGGGATTAGAATATAAAAATCTGTATATTTATTAAGAGGCGGCATTTACACTAGCACATTAGGTTGAGATGTGACTTCTAAAAGGTTAGCAAATTCTCTATTCAATTAGATAATGTAAGAAAGCTATTGAATGTGCTTACAATTGAAGAATCAATTGAAAACTCATTTCATCTCGGGGTTCTAGCTCTTCTTGAGTTAGCACATAAATGGACCTATACTAGACACATAGATGTTGGCTGCAATTTTTCCATGATTTTACCAAAAAGAGGTCATGATTTTCATAGACACTTGACTAAAAGAATTGTTTCAAATCATCTAAGAAAGGTAAGATTGCTTTAAATTGGGGTGAGGGGAGGGGGATGCTCTTATAAGCAACAACTCCAGTGTGTACTAGCTGTGGATGGGAACCCTTTGCCTAAGTACCATTAATGACCCACAGCCCATAAGATGAAATGCAACGCCTTGAGCAGGATACCTCCTGTTAATGGAGCCTTGTAAATTATAAGGCAAAGCCCAAAGAAAAGTAAACTGAGAGCTAAAAATACAAAGTAAAACTCCAAATCAATCAGGCATCAGACCAAAAAGACCATTTAAACCATAATTAGAAGGCGAGTTCATTTAAGTTGGGTCTCACTTGAAAAACGTATCTGGGGTCAAACAAACAATGTTGTCTTTCTACACTGCTGTCAGCGGTCCTTCCATTCACTCAGTCACTGATTGAACAAACAGGGAAAATATGCAGCTGTGTGCCAAGTGTGCAGGACTGGGGGACAAGCAGGGCTGGTGGGCTCCACAAGCAATTATAACAGCAGAATATTAAAAATAAGTAAATAACACAAGTGTCTACACTAACTATAAGCAGTTCAAACAAGCATACTGAATCCCGGCTCTGGAGGGAAGGAGATGTAAATTACATGTGGAAGGGTGAGGGGAAGAACATCCCAAACAAAAGGAACGTCATAAGCAAAACTCCTGTGGCAAGGAGTGGGGTACGTTACAGGTACTTAGAGAAGTCTAGAAAGGAGAGGCAGCACAGTGCTGTGAGAACAAGGACTCTGGAGCCAGTGGACTTGGGCTTGAATCCCACCTCTGCCTGACGTTGACTAGCTGTGTGACTCTAAGCAAGTTAATTACCCTCCCTGTGCTTCCTATATAAAGAAAGAATCATCATTTCCATGCAATGGGATTATCAGAATGTGACCTGGCACATGGAAAAGCATTGAGTATTGTGGTTGGAACATAAAAAGAGGGAGAGTAGCACAAGGGTGGCAGAAGCCAAATCACACAGAGACCTGGTAAGGAGATGTTCAATCAGTCTAAGTGTTTTAAAAAGATTCCTGAGCAAGGCACAGTGGCTCACACCTGTAATCCCAGCACTCTGGAAGGCCGAGGTAAGAGCAGTACCTGAGCAACATGGAGAGATGGCATCTCTACAATAAATTTTTTTTTTTAATTGTCAGTCATGGTGGTACATGCCTGTAGTTCCAGCTACTTGGAAGGCAGAGATAGAAGGATCACCTGAGCCCAGCAGGTTGAGGCTGCAGGTGCCATGACCGTGCCACGATATTCTAGCCCGGGTGACAGAGTGAGACTCCGACTCAAAAAAATAAAAATATATAAAAAGGTTCCTATTGATTGTTATCAGGACAACTGATGGAGGTGTGGCAATGAATGCAGATATGCCAGAGGACCAGTAAGAAAGCTTCTGTGGTATGTGGCTAAAAAGGAAGAAAAGAATGTAGGTAGTGCTGATGCCTCGGAAAGGGTTTATAAGACATTATTTATCTACTTAATCTCTGTTTAAGATTCCAATTTTACCACTAATAAAAAAACTTAATGGAGAAGCTAAATACTGACTCACCAATTAATTATTACCATAACTCCTATTAGAAAACACATGAATATTTTATAACTTCAGAATTTGAATAGAGACATGAGAGAGATGGTCAATGCAAAGTTTTGTGACATTTCAAAAAAAAAAAAAAACTGAGGTGGACAAATACTTAAGGCAAATCAGCTGAGTCTGGGTCCCAATGATGCATATAACAAAGGAGACATGAGAAATGCTTCAAGCTCCCCAGATGCCCCTGTTTTGTTGTTTTAGAGACGGAGTCTCATTCTGTTACCCTGGAGTGTAATGGCATGATCATAACTCACTGCAACCTTGAACATCTGGGCTCAAGCAATCCTCCCACTTCAGCCTCTTGAGAAGCTGAGATTACAGGCACAAGCCACCACGCCTGGCAATACCCCATTTTCTTCCATGATTTTTTTCCTTCTGAGAAATAGGATCTTTCTTTAAAGGAACAACTGCCAACAGGCTTGACCCACATCCATAGGAAGGCACATAATATGTCCACGGTGCCAAACCACTGTTTCCTACGTTCTGATTACCAGGTAAAACCTCGGCCTTTCAGTATAGAGGTAAGAGCTCAGGTTTTGCAGTCAAAGAGATTAGACCTAGGTTTAGGTCCTGGCTCTGTCACATAGTAGATACGTGACCCAAGTAAGTTACTCAACCTTTCCCTAATCCTCAGGGTCTTCATCCACAGGATGGGGGGAGCAATTTCACTGTCTTCAAGGGTCACTGTGAGGATGACCTGATATACTGTTTATAAAGTACTTAGCATAGTATCTCATACAGGGGAAACACTTGATAAATGAGTTATAATTATTCTTCATTTGTGGCTTCCACAATATCACCAAAATTGGGGATAAGATGAGGTAGTGCAAAAAAAAAAAAACACTGCTGGCAAATTGGTCACTGTTTTGGAAAGTTTTTGGCATATCAACTTAATAGTGAAGATGCATGTACCCTGTGCCCCAGTACTTCCACTCTGAGGTGCACATCCAACTGAAGTGTAAGCCACGTGCACTGAGAGACAAGAACTGGAAAGCTCACAGGAGCATCATTCACAATAGCCAAAAACTGGAAACAACCCAAATATCCATCAACAGTAGAATGAAAAAATAAAAAACAAAATGATGGTGCATTTATATAATAGACTCCCAAACACATAGTGCCAAAAGTCAACAAATCATGTCTACATCCAACAAAAGGGATGAACCTCACAAGCACACAGCTGAATGACAAATGCCAGGCACGAAAGAATAATACTAGATTGTTCCATTTGTACAAAGTTCAAAACCACATTAACTCTACTACTTAAGAATGCATACTTATGTGTTTAAAAAAAAATTTTAAAAACAAGGAAGATTACCATGAAGTCAAATTAATGGTTAGCTTTGGGAGCAAGATGGAGGTTGTGATTGAAAATGAACACAGAAGAAATCTAGGATTGTTTCTTAACCTGGATGATGGTTATTTGCATGTTATACCGATTCATGAAGCTGTGAATTTGTGTTTTGTATATTTCCTATACACAATTTTAAAAGTCTTATAATGAATCACTCCTGCCTGGTCCATCTAATCCAGGCTCTCTTTTCAGCAGTGTGAGAGGACTGTGGTCTATGCAGCTAGTCCTGCCTTTCTGTACTCCATGTCCACTTCAGTCAAATCCTGGTAGGGGCTGAGAGGCAGGAGATGCAGGGGAGGTGAGGAGATGAAAATGCCACCTTTGACTGTATTGACAAAACTGTCTACCCTTTCCAACCCAGTCTCAAGGAACACTCCCAGGGCCAGCTCCTGTCTGTTTTCATGTCACTTTTGAGTCATGAAAACAAAGAAGAGTGAGTGAAGAGGCCTATAATTAGCACAAGCAAAAAATGAGGGACACAGGGGGAAATGCCGCATGGACCGTTCATTCAACATATACAAAGTGTCAGGACACAGTGATTGTTCTTGCAGAGGGCATATAACCAAGCAGGATCAAAGTCTTTCCCTAAAATCCATACTGAGATATCGTAGGGAAAAAAAGTACTTTCCCCCCTGAGGTTGGTAAGCCATGAGAATGAGTCTGGGACTTCAGGAAGACACTTTCACTAGCCACACGGAGGAAGCATGTCTGCAAATGGACAAAATAAGACTGACAGAAGATGCAGAAGGGCTGAGACTTGGAGAGAGATAAGGCAAGGACCTGAGAATGGTGTCTCACACCAAAAGGAGCAGAGGCCAGCAAAGGTAGGAAAGAGGGTTTTAGAAGCCTTGAGTCCCCAGTTCTACCCTGATGTCTGGATTTCTGCAACTTAGCCTCAGTTCTGTCTTTCCCAACTATGGTGAGACAATAAGGGTAAGATCTTGTGTTCAATTCTAGGGAGAAAAGTAAACAACTTGTAAGACTTAAGAATGCTGTGGCTTAATCAGGAAAACACACATATCAACAGATCGTCACATAGGATTGTGAGCGTACAGGGAGGTGGTACACTACAACCAGACTAGAGGATGAGAGGGAAGGGTCAGGGAAGGGGGTCTGAGATGGTAATCTATGAACTGGGCTCTATAGAATGTTTGGATTCATCAAGGGAAAGGGAAAATAAAGGGTAGCCAAGGCAACAGAGGCAGCTTGTACTAAGGTGGGGAAGCAAGAAAGGAATTGAGCCAGGCTCGGTGGCTCAGCCTGTAATCCAGCGCCTTTGGGAGGCTGAGGTGAGTGGATTGCCTGAGCCCGCGGGTTCGAGACCCGCCTGGGCAGCGAGACCTCGTCTCTACAATAAATCAAAAAATCAGCCGGGTGTGGTAGCGCATGCCTGTAATTCCAGCTACTCGGAAGGCTGAGGCGGAAGGATCACCAGAGCCCAGCAGGTCGAGGCTGCGGTGGCCGAGAGCAGCCACTGCACTCCAGTCTGGGTGACAGAGTGAGACTCCAACTCAAAAAAAAAAAAAAAGAAAGGAATTGAGAGGGAGGGTGCTCAGAGCACTTTGGTATTGCTGGAGTGTGACATGCTTGGCAAGAGAAGCCAGGGAAATGAGTCATCAAGGAGCTGAGGGCCACTTTAAGGACTTTGGACTTCACAAAGGCAAAAGGAGGCTTTGAAAAGCTTTAATCAAGGGAAAGATTTAATCAGGGGTGCAATTTCCCTTTCAAAAAGATCAAGATCTTTTCTTTTCTTTTCTTTTCTTTTCTTTTCTTTTCTTTTTGAGTTGGAGTCTCATTCTGTTGCCCAGGCTGGACTGCGGTAGCATGCACACAGCCACCTCAGCCTCGACCTGCTGGGTTCAGGTGATCTTTTCAACTCAGCTTTCCAAGTAACTGGAACTACAGGCACACGCCACCATGCCCAGCTAATTTTTTGACTTATTGTAGAGATGAGGTCTCGCCAAGTTGCCCAGGCATGTCTCAAACCCATGGACTCAGGCAATCCTCTCACCTCGGCCTCCAAATGTGCTGGGATTATAGGTGTAAGCCACCACAACCGGTCAAGGAGATGTTTTCTAAGTCCATTGTCTGGCAGCAGGAAGAGATTAATTCATATTCTCTCTCTCTCTCTCTCTTTCTCTCCCTCCTCCCCCCACCACCTCCCCCATTCCCTTTCCTTCCCCCACACTCTTTCCAGCACCTGGAAATCTCTAAAACTCTCCTCAGTCCTGTACCATTTGTTTCTTGCATTTGTCACTCTATGGTATAAACCACAGGGAGAGCATCAGTTAACACCATGAACAGCAGACCAGCAGACCTGAAAGCTGGGTTCTAATCCTGCTCTGCCACAAACAGGCCCAGGGCAAGCTACCACCACCTCCAACCTTATCTCCATGGACAAAATAAGGACCAGTCTACATATTTCAGAGAGCTGTTACAAGAAGTGTAATAAAGTGAGTAAAAAATCATAGCCCAGTGCCTTTGATTCTACCAAAAGATGTTGGTAAAAGTAGCATCCTGATGCAAAATACCATCATGAAGCATATTTTGTTTGTTCTTATACTAATTATAAGTAATTAAACCCTAAGGCTTGGCACATATATACAAACATGATGTCTACATTTTATTTAAAATAAATTAACAGGAATTTCTTATACTTGTACATACCCAATATTATTTGGGGGGCAATCTGTTTTGACTTTATTATATTATCTCTGATAAGGACAGACTTTAAATACTATCATTAAAGAGCTATATCTTGATAGATAACTGATATTCAGCTCAAAACTAAATAAAGGTAACAATGCTAAACTATATTGAAAACACAGGCTTAAAAAAAGAACATGGACACACAGACAAGTTTTCCACAGCTAATAAAGCGCTGGTACATCAGCAGGGTATCAAAATCCCTTAAGACAAAGGCAGATGTTTCCTGAAATTACATAGTAATATTGTTTCTAATATGAAGCTGTGCAAACCTAGTGGAAGAATCCCTGAGGTATTCTGGTTTTGTTTTTTTTTTTTAATCTAACTAATTTACAGAGCATATTTTTGAGCATTAGTGATTGCCTTGGGGCACGTTTTCTTTTAACGCCATATATAATAGTCTGACAATTGCCCACAAGGTGGCACCAAACTCATGCCCAGAAGACAACCAAGGGAATTTTTTTTAACAGTAAAGCAGATGTTCCAAATACTCAGCAGACAGTTTCCTTTATAGCTTATCCTCAACAATGAGCCAGATTTATAGTTTTAAGCATCTCCTTCTCTCTATATGGTGCAAAAGTTAAAACCTACCGCTGCCTACAAGAGAACAGTAAAAGTAGACAGACCTAGTCTCAAGATAGACCTGTGCTACTTCTGAGCAGAGTTTTCAACAGAAGAAAGTATCTAAGTCCTAAAAATAAATGTCCCACTTCTTGAGGGGAAAATAATCCTGAATCTAATTTAGCACGCTGAATGGTACCCAGAAGTTGATCATTCCTCCTTTGTTTTACATTTCATTTGATTGAGCTTAGATGAGTCGGTGTAAATCTTTAAAGAACTGAGTGTTATTTAAAAATTAAAACAGATTTGCAATTAATACTTAATGTGACAGGTCATGGTTATTTTAAAAGAATGAGATCTATTATTGGAGACTTTCTCCTTCCTACCCCCTCCACCCTCCTCTATTCTATAAAACTGTTCTAAGGTGAACTGGTCTGGACTGGCATAGAGCTCTGGGAACCTATAATGAAAGTCATTCTGGGAACAGACAATGTATCACGGTTGGCTTAGGGGATATTTCTGCCAATTAAAAACAGAAAGCACTGGGCTCTGAGCCCCTGGGAGTCAAACCTTCCATTTTGAAAAAGCAGAGCATGTGCAGAGCAATAGAGTTATCCTCAAAGGGTCCAGCCTCCTGTTAGCATGAGAAGAGAGAACTACCTGTTAGAAACCTATCTGTTCCCATTTGCAGCACCCACCACAGATAAGAGTAACCATCTGTGATGGACCTGAGTCATGAGCTCACCAATCTTTCTTTTAGGAGAAATAAAAGCTAAATGAAAAGAATCAGTCAGTCCCATTCTGAGACCACCAAGGTCAGTCCCATTCTGAGACCACCAAGCTGTCTACTGCCAAGCATCATTCCACTGTGCCCAAGAAGGTCCCTAAATCCTGTTAGCAATTCCAGAGTCATTGGTTCAGCCTCCAGAACACTGCTCCCCCAAGAAAACATCCCTAATTGCAATCGCTTGGCTGCTGATTATTTGTGATCCCTGAAAACATAAAGGAAAAATCTCCTGTTCACATATTTCTATTTCCTAAGCAGGACATCACCCACCCATCATGCAGGTACTTCAAGATCTCAGGGACAAGGTATCCTGGGAGGTTTATGAAAGTGCTTTTTCTACAGCCCATGCCTCCCAAAGAGCCAGACACTCCCGCAGGCTGGCCAGAGAGGCAGGAAGCAAAGCGAAGCAAGAATATGGTCACACTGACAATGATCTTAGAACCTGCTCATTTGTCACTCTGCAATCTGCAAACCTGCAGTGGCAACCCTGCCGCCCTGCCTCTCCCTTCGCATCAGGAACACAGAATCTAGCTTCTCAGGTACGCAACTCTCTTCCCAGCAGCCTGAGCTCAAAGTAACCCAGCAGACATTTTAGTTCAAACATCCCAGATCATTTTTAAAAACTGCAAAAAGCCCCTTCTTGCACCGGCTTTTTAAACTGACAATACTACTTATCGCTATCAAAGAATTTAGGATAAATTCATACACAAAAATACTATGATCACAAAAACATAACACACCTCTTCATCCACTAAGCAATGCAAAACAACAGGAAGCAGCATGATTGAATTCCATTGTTGGAATTAATAATGATAAATATCCCCAGTAATGTAACTTTTGATTAAAATATAGGAAACTACCATTCATTAGACATTTGTCATATTCCAGCTACTATACTAAGCACTCATCAATTTCCATTTAAAAATTTACTTTATAACCACAGACTTCCAAAGAAACCATGGCAAATCTTGAGGATGCTCCTGTGTAGCATGCAACATACATTTATCACCAGACTGCGCCAAGCACCAGGATGGACGTGGAGATGAAACAGTCAGGCCCCTGCTTGCAGAGGATTTACACTTTAGTAGGGGAGGAGAACTGTCACAGGCTTCCTCCAGGTATGTGTCAGGTGTTGACGAGGAGGGAGTGATTACTCACCCATGTATTCTAGACCTCACCCTTTTTAGAACACTCCTTAATTGAAGGAAGAGGAGTACAATGGAATATAAAACTGAATAGAATGGAGTACAGAGACATCATTAAGATTCTGAGAAATGATGATATGTGGGATGAGGAAATGATCTCTCCTACGCAGGTTGTCTTTTAACTCATGGAGGAAAAATAAGTTCTCCAGGAAAGGGGTGTTTACTCTGATTACGTTCAAGCTCCTCAGCTTGTCTCTGTCTCTTCCCTCTGATCCCATTCAAGCCAGGGCAGATCACATCCCTTCCTTTGAACTTCACTGCATCTGTGGATTTGCCAGACCCAGACCAGGCTTTCCCACCTTCATGCTGTATGCTGATATTCCTTCATCTTCAATCAAGTTCATTCAGACTGGTCCTTAAGGAACCACTTCCTTTGGACAGTCTTTAGAAATTTCTCTCTCTCTCTCTCTCTCTCTCTCTCTCTCTCACACACACACACACACACACACACACACACACACACACACACACACACCAGGCTATTAGAAGCTCTACAGCCAACATTATCCTACTAGAATGTCAACTCTACAAGTCCTGCTAATCATTGTGTCCCCCAATGCCTGTACTATGATAGTCAATAATTATCAAAGTATGGAATTTTAAGATAACTTGACTTCCTCCCCCAAAAGACTATAAGCTCATAGAAGGCTGAAAGTGTCTGGATTCCAGTAAATGCACTAGAAATATATATTACATTGAATAAATAAAAAGCAAACATTAGGCCACAAAACAGAGTTGTCTAAATTATTGCTCCTTATTGTAAAGTTCAGGGGTTTTTTCATCATAAATTTCCTTTCTTCATAAAGTCTTGTCCTCACTATCTTTGCAAATTCTGTTATTTGCATTAAGAAGCCACAATATAACGCCACACTAAAAAATTAAATAACAACAAAGAAAGGATCACTTATTTCAATAATTCTTTCTGTTGAAATTTAACATTCTTCATCCCCCACAGAGAATACACTGCATGACCCCTGGCTTCTCACTGACCTAAGCCTGTGTTACTAGGACTTATCAGAGTAAACAGGCAGAGAGAGGCAGATAGCTATTTCAAATGCCACGTTAAACAAAATATCCTTTTACATTTGTAAAATATATGGAATTTCATTGCTCATAGCTCCTGGATAAAGTGGCAAGAAGAAAAGCAAAGAAAACAAACACGAGAAAAGGGCCCTAGGCTGCACAGAACATCTAATAACTTAGGTTAAGCTAGCTACTTGAGCCTTTTAGCACTGGCAAACAACCAGGACTCCACTACCCTGGCAAACACCTTCCCTCCTCCTCCTCCTTCTCCACCCTCCCCAATTAGCACACTGAGGGAGTCTGACAACCACATGCCTTCAGACAGAGTGCTGAACACAAAGCTCACAATTATTGTGACCAAATGCCCTGATGTCTGTCTTCAATCAATGTCTGCACCACTGCTCAGGGTGAAGAGCCAGGAACTGCTTCCCATCTCCTCCACACCAGATCCCTGAGGACTGACAAGGAACAAACTCCATCCTTGAGTAAAGGGTGGACCCCAACATCAGTGTACCATGCATTTACTATGAAAACGGATTTACATTATTTCCTTAATAGCTTCTTTTCTGTCAGCAAGCTGCCCCCATCACACCATTAACCCCAAGCAAGTGAGACATTGGAACCGGAGTATTTCCACTAATGTATCATCAGTTAATTCCATCATGGCCTGGGACTAGTGAGTCATTTACTCAACAATGACTGGGTGCCTACTATGTGCCAAGTATCATTGTACTTGATCTTCTACTTACCATTAAGTGTCTCAAGGACAGGGACATGTTTTCCAAATTCTAAGCACAACACCTGCTACAGGAGAAGTAGGGAGATCCACAATGAACCCTTGCTGGATGTGTCAGTGAAAAGCAAATGTACCAATTCCTAATTTGCATGTTCTTTCTTATCAAAGCCATTTACAGCACCAAGTCACACTGCAAGGATCTGGTTTACATTCCCTGAAAACAATGAAGTCTGAATACAGGTTTGCCTCGAATGTGTTTTGTTCAACTGTTCATCCAGCAGCTTTTATTGGCCATCCGCTCTATGCTAGCCCCAGAAGCACCACCCTACCCTTATAGAGCTTACAGTCTGGTTGGAAGGGCAAGCATTTGGCCAAACACCACCCAGAGAAGTTGCAGGGTTCTGAAAGTAAAACTCGGGTACTGTGGTTCTTTCTGTTTATTCCCAAGACAACTGAGGAAAATGGTTAATTTATGGAGACCATCACTTGTATGGTAAAAGAGAAAAGGGCATTTGAGGGACCGCACAGGTAAGATGAGGTTGTCTAGTTCAAAAACACTGAGACAAAGAGGAAGACTATGGGGGTGGGGAATGAAAGACAACAATGATAACAGCAAAGAAAATTGTTCAGAAACTAGCAGCACAGCCTAGCTGTAAGGTTCTGTAGTGAGTGCATATGTGAGTGGTAGAAAGGGCATCAGAGCAGTACTTAAGCGTCTGCTATCTTAGATAATCTGTCCCCATATGCCTGCCCACACATATTATGTGATAGTTGAACAAACACAGGCATGTAATCTGTAAGTATATGTCATGAGATGTGCAGGGTTTATTAGAAATGAAACTCTGAGCAACAAGTATCACTTCACAGCCCACCCGTTGGCCTTGGCCAAACAAAGGGGGAAGAAAGTGATCTGACCCGGCTCTCAACGTCTCACTGTCTTTACTGTTTCAGAGATCCATCACTTGCCCCACCTGGGGAGGCCAAAACCATCCAAAGGGACATGATAGCAGAGGATGAATCACTGGGTCAAATCATATGAATATCTTTTAGACTTTTGACACTTTTCGGCCATTTCATTTTGGCTTCTCATGTTACTAAAAATTTCTATGGAACAGGATTCAGTGCAACACTGAATAAAAAAGACACACTGTGTATATTAAAAGAGCTGCCCTTTACGAATTTGCTAACACATTTTTAGAGACCAAAATGACTAAAATATGGTCTCCGTGGCTATGTTGTGTTTTTTAAACTTCTACTTGCCAACTGGAATATTTTAAAAACCGATGCTGGCCAATTTAATGTGACTATTAAAATAATATTCCTCATCTCATACCATCCACAAAAATCAATTCAAAACGTATTAAAAATTTAGCTGTAAGACCTTACCTTTAGTTCATTTTTGTGTTGTTATAAAGGAATAACCAAGGCTGGGTAATTTATTTTTAAAAGGTTATGTGGCTCTGAAATCATAACTAAAGAAAAACTAAAAACATTACAGAAGGGGTCTGCAAATCTTTTCTGGTAAATGAATGGGCATGGCTGTAGTGCAATAAAACTTTATTTGTAAAATCAGGCAACAGTTCATAGCTAGCCCATGGGCTGTAGTTTGTCAAACACCCTGCAGTAAAAGACAATGGATTCACAGCAATACTGCCTTAGTCTGTTTTGTGTTTTGTAATGCTCTAAAAGAATATCACAGATTGGGTAATTTATAGAGAAAAGAAATTTATTTCTCACAGTTCTGGAAACTGGGAAGTCTAATATCTAGAGGCCAGCATCTGGTGAGAGCCTTCTTGCTGCATAATCCCATGGTGGAAGGGCAAAGAGAGAGCAACAGATCAAATTCACAGCCTAAACCCTTTCCCTTTATAATCAGCATTAATCCGTAAATAAAGGTGGTGTCCTCATGACCAAAACACTTCCCCTTAAGCCCCACCTCCCAACACTGGTACATTGGGGATTACGTTTCCAGCACATCAACTTTAGGGGGCACATTCAACCCTTAGCAAACACTACCTTGGGATATATTACAAAGAAATCAGCAAGTTAATCCCAAATTGGGAATTGGTGCTGTACAAGATAGAAACCTGGAAACCACAAGAACAACTAAACTTTCCTAACTCACACTTATAAAATTGGAATCACACATGTTTGTATAGTGTTTGTAAATTCCTTCACAGATCAGTCTCAAAGAACAATGGTGATTCAAGGGACACTGAGCCTGTAATTAAGTTCCTGTCTTCCAGCTCCAAACTCACCCTTCCATACCATCTTTGTGATGCTAGAGCTGGGACTGTGTGAACATTAGTGCTTCCCCAGCTGCTCCCTTTTAGGCTCTGCCCTTAGGGAGCACTGGAGGAAAGTGGGGAAACTGGAGAAGGGGGTGTGGCCTGTTCTTTCCTGTCTGATTCCTATTGGTGTCCTGCTCCTGTGGGCACAGCCCATGCTGTTCTTCCTCAGTCCAGAAGAGCCACCTCAGTCCTGTGGCAACTGGTGGATCCAGTTTACAGTCTGTCAAGAACCAGCCTCAATCCCAGGTGACCTGTTCCTCAGAGTCAGGTCCTAGCCTATAACCCTCACCTGAGTTCAGAGACTCACCTCAGCAGACAGTACCACCTCTCAGAGGTCTGGGTACCAAGCCCTCAGCTTCTCTCCTCTGAGCTCAGAGGCCCCAACACCAGCCATCATCTTGGAAATAAAAGCTCAACCCACCTGGTCCTTTCTACAAGCTTCTAAGTTTTAATAATCCTTACCTCAGGAGTGGCAAATGCCTCCTGCAGCTGCTACTTCCATGTTAGCTTAGTGTTCTCTTGTTACCTTCTTGGTTCTTCAATATCTGGTTAATAATTTTAAATATTAAATACTCTGTTGAAATAATTGGTGTAGTCTCTGTCTCCTGACTCAACCCTGAGTGATACAAAATAGTCCAGCAATTTCAAAACAAGTCAAATCCTCACTTGTATTTCTTGAACACTGTGGAGTGAACACATAATTCTCCATTTTACTTAAAATCCCATCTGCTGTTCTCAAATACTACAGCTGCTTCCAGACCTGATTCCTCAAGAGCTCCCTCCCCCTGAATTCCTTCTACCCTTAGCCTCTCCTCCAATCTCTTTTATCTTCTTTCCTTCTTTTCCTCCAAATTCTCCATCACAAACGTCCAAGAACCAGTCTGCCAAAAAAGATGAGTCTCAAGTGAGTTTGAGCTCCTTTGCCCAGAGATTACTAAGTGAAATGCCCACCAGGGAAGACAGGAAACTCAGCCAGGCAGAAGAACTCTGGGATTTCAACATCATCATATTTAGATTATAGCACAGCAAATACATTCAGCCTCAGAGTAGGAGAAAAGTGGTGAGTAGTAAGGCCCATGGGGACTGCAAGGTGTGTGTCCTGTCTAGATGCCAAAGCTTCAATGTTTCAAGACAGGCCAAAAAATCAAGTTTTCTATGTGAAATCTCCAGGTTTTTAAACATTGGCTCAATTTTCTTAATAGTCTATGCAGAACAAATGAAATTTGCCCCTTCCTAACTGTATGTCCTGTTTGTTACTACCTCTTATACATGTGCCAAATGTACCCAGTATAGTCAATTTTCTTGACAAATATTTGAAGATTAAAACTTTGTCAATAGTTACCTACAAAGTTCCAAGCAATAACAGCAACCTAAAAATAAGATTCTTTTCCCTACCACTTTTTCAAGATACCACCAAAATGACAGAAGAAAGGAAAAAAGGAAGGAAGGAAGGAAAGAAGGAAGGAGAGAGAGAAGAAAGAAAGAAAGAAAGAAAGAAAGAAAGAAAAGGAAAGAAAGAAAGAAAGATGGAAGGAAGGAAGGAAGGAAGGAAGGAAGGAAGGAAGGAAGGAAGGAAGAAAGAAAGTTGAGTAACAGAAGATACTGCTTTAAGCCCTCAGAAAACCTGAGATTCAACTTAAAGAAGCTAACAGGAGAAAATAGCTCTCTAAAGCAAAGCTTTTAGTTTATTTTAGAAGAAAGTAGTAATGCTACATTATTTTTTAAGTAATATTTACAGAACAGTTTGTTCTGGAGTTCTAAATGACACAAATAGAGTAGGCCTGGTGTACATACACCAAAATGGTGACAATGAAATTAGGGCTTGATCCAGTGATAAATTACCCTCTGCTCATCTCACCAACACCTAAGGTTCCAAGATGGAGAAGGCGTTATTTGCATAAGCTGACCATTTGGGTACAAATAAGGGCACACACCCACTTGCCCCCCACCCCCCATTTACAATTACCCAATCTGCAAGAGAAAAACACATTGGCTCTATAATTACCAGATGTGAACTAAAAAACTATGCCCTTTTAAAAGCTTAGCTACATTTCCCAACTACAGAGCCTCAGCACAAACTCCAAAGCAGTATGATGCCTGCTGCCTGGAATGCCTAACAACCCAGAACAACATGAAATCCACCTGCTGGGGGACAAAGCAATGTCATTAATGCTAGAGTTGGGGTGGGGGGAATCTTAACTTACAGTAAGATTAGCAAAGGAAAAAGGTCATATAATTTCTTATGCCTCATTCCAACATGCCCCTGTGTGTTATTACTACAGAAGGAAAGAAATAAGATTTCTCACAACCACTTTTTTTGATTCACTTCAACAGCGGCTTATTGTGAACTACAATGAAAACTGGCCTGTCTAAAATCCACCACCTCACTCTCCAAGAGTCAGAAAGGAAATCATAAAAGGCCTCAACAGAGTTCATACAGTTGGCATATGAACCATATTCTCATGGTAGGCCATGCCCTAAAGATTCCTCGGAGATCCATTGTATCTTCAGTCTGTTGGCTCTTACTTGACCCAAAATTCCAACCAATATGGTTAATTTCAAAGTTGACAGATCAGACTCAGGGAATCTCAGTATGAAGACAAATGAAAGGCACGTGGAAAAGAAAAGGACAGATATTGTGAAATGCCAGAGCACATGGTAGAGATAGCAAATGCTGAAGAGAGAGAGGGATGTGTTAAAGAAATGAAGAGAGAGCCAGGCTCGGTGGCTCAGCCTGTAATCCCGCGCCTTTGGGAGGTTGAGGTGAGTGGATTGCCTGAGCCCACGGGCTCGAGATCCGCCTGGGCAGCGAGACCTCATCTCTACAATAAATCAAAGAATCAGCCGGGCGTGGTAGCGCGCGCCTGTAATTCCGGCTACTTGGAAGGCTGAGGCGGAAGGATCCCCGGAGCCCAGCAGGTCGAGGCTGCGGTGGCCGGGAGTGGCCACTGTACTCCAGTCTGGGCGACAGAGTGAGACTTCAACCCAAAAAAAAAAAAAGAAGAAGGAAATGAGAGGCCCATGAGCCCATTGCTCAAAGTGAGCCTTGAAGGGACAGTGATGTTTGCTGAAAGGTCAGAAGAGCCTGCAGCCAAGCAAAAGAGGAGAGCACAGAAACAGGCAGTACACGCAGATCAATAGGAAAGGAGCCAAAGGAACAACTCAGAATGGCAAAAATATCACCATCTTCATTGCTGTTAGAGTGGCAGCTGATGTTTATCATGGACTTAGGCATGCAGGCTTAGTGCAAAGTGCTTTATCTGCTTTCTATTATTCAATACTCTCAGCAACATTGTGAGGTGGGTATCATGTACATTTTATACATGAGGCTACCGAGGCTTAGAGAATTCAAGGCCAAGGTCACCTGGGCTAGTAAGGAGCATAGCAAGAATTGAATTCCAGGTCTGCCTAGTCCCAAAACCTGTCCTGGGGAGGAGGAGAGGGAGAGGCAAAGGAAGAAAAGAAAAAGGATGATACAACTTAAACATATCAGTCTATGGTATTTTGTCAGAGAAGATCAAGAAGAGTAACATACCCGATTTAACAGATGAAGAAACAGAGCAATTCTTTAAAACATTCACTCTAAAGTGAATGTTTTATCTACAAGATAAAACCAGGGATTATGTTGACAGGCCAAATGACTGACCTTGTCAAAACAATTAATGGAATGCTGAGAAGAAAAATAAAGCACAACTATAGGGGATGTAAAATATTTGACAGTTTATGCTATTCCTTTTTTTTGTATTCCTTAATATTTGAGAAAACATAACTTGCAGTAAGATCAGCAAAGGAAAAAGCTCTCTCTGCAACAAAATTTCATTTCTAGACCATATCCCTGAAAAGTTTATCCATGACAATGATACAGGTCAGGACATCATCACTTGAAAGAAAAGAAAGAGGGAAATGGAGAGAGAGAGAAAGGGGGAGAGAGAGACACAGAAAAGAAGAAAAAGAAAAAGAAAGAAAATGAATAACCCAGAAAACTAAGCAGCTCATTACATGTTCTCTTCCAAATTCTGCAGAATCACACTTGAAGTGACAGATGTGAAGAGGAAGGAGGCTCACACCCAGAAAGGCTGTAGAACTATTTTGGGGAAGTTTGTTAGAGGAGGTGGCAGAGTGCCTGGAGAACTGGTGCACAGATGTAGCCCTGGTATGTGTATCCATCCATTCATTCATTCATGCATACATGCATGCATGCAGCAAACATTTACCAAGCCCCTACTCTGGCTCATCAACAGAAGATGGAAATACTGTAGAGAAGCAGACATAGTCTCTGCCCTTAAGAAGTTCACCATCTGCTGGGAAATTATAGGCAAGTAATAAGTCAATCATTTACTCATAATGGGTTATATCGTAGCGACTCTAAGAACTCAGCCTGGGGGAGGAAGGGCTGCAGAAGGCTTCTTGGAGGTGACATGTGAGTTTTGAAGTGGGGAATAACTAAAGAAAAGAAGTGGAAGGAGGGCTAGAGAGATTACTAGGGACAGGACTTTGCATGCCACAATGAAATTTTCATATTTTACCCTGAAGGGAATGGAAAGTCATGCAAGGCTTATTATCAGGGTAATTACATGTCCAAACTGACATCAAAAATTAAAATTTGGAGACAATGTGGATAACAAATTGGAAAGAGGTTTAGACTGGAGGTGAAAGGTATGTCAAGAGACTACTGTAATTGTCTAGGTTAGAAATGTTGAAACCTAAAATAAGGTAAGAATGGGGAAAGTGAAAAGGAGGGAACCAAGTCAAAACAGACTCTTGGGAGAAAGAATCAATAGGAATTTGAAACCAATTTGGATATGGATTATGAAGAGAAAAAAAAGTTAAGGATGGTCTCAAAGTGTGTGATTTGGTTGTGGTGGAGCTGGAATGCTAAAAACATTCCCTAAGAAGGTGGACACAGGCCAAGAGTGGGGAAAGGTGGCAAGTTGATTCTTAAACATGTTGAGTTTAGAGTGTCTTTGTCTAGTGAGAGCTCCTAGTCATCTGTGTCTCTGCTATACACACTATATTGGTTACCTGGGTTACCTAATTGTAGTAATACAGAAGGATTTTACCACAAATTTAGCAGCTAAACAATATACATTTATTATCTCATAGTTTCTGTGACTTGGGAGTCCAAGTATGACAGCTGGTTCTTCTACAAGGGTGCAATCATGGTATCAGGCCAGGCTGGTTTCTCATCTGAAGCTCCACCGGAGAAGGTTCCATTTCCTAGCTCACACAGTTGTTAGCAACATTCAGTTCTTTGCCACCGCCAGCCTGAGGGCTTCAGTTTCTTGCTTGCTTTCTATTGGAAACTACCCTACACTCCTAGCCACACAGCCCTCTACATAGACAGCTAAGAATGTAGCAGCTTTCTTCTTCAAAGCTAGCAAGAAATAGAGTGTCCTTGCAAAGCAAGGATTACAGTCTTATGTAACATAATCACACCACTTTTGCTGTATTCTATTGGTTAGAAGCAAGTCATGGAGCATGCCCTTATTCAAGAGCTGACTATCACAAAAATACATGAGTCTAGGAGGCTGGGATTATGGGAGGTCACCTTAGAGTCTGTTCCCCCACACTCGTTTTCATTTAATTTCCAAAAGTTAGAAACTCTTGGACCTACTTTCTTACCTCCTAGGATCCCATGGTCTAAGTAACTAGATACTGAATGGTATGCAAATATAGATCCACAACCCATCCGCTCCTCTCAGTTCAATCTCTTTCATGAAATCTTCCCAAAGAGGCTCTCCTCTCTTCCTCTATTCTGGTCATTTTTTATTGTCATGACTGAGGAGGGGGTGTTAATGGCATCTTGTAGCTAGAGAACAGGAATACTGCTAAACATCTTCCAATGCATGAGACAGTCACCACAACAAGGGATTATCCAGCCCAAAGTGTCAATAGTGCTGAGCTTGAGAAACTCTGGTGTGTGAGGGGAGATGCAAAAAATATGGAATTTATTTACAAAAAATTGTTTATTTATTCTTACATGTTTAAACTTTAGTCATCTCCAAAGCACTCTTCGTTTTATGCAACACACCTATCGAGATGCTTTTTCTATTATTCAAAACAGTTTATAAACTCATCAATTTTGATGCTTTTTAGTGCTTCTGACATTTTTGCTTCACCTCTTCCACACTGGCAAAACATTTTCATTTGAGAAATTTTTTCATTGAGGGAATCATTAAAATGTTACTTTGGTGAGATCAAATGAATAGAGAGGGTGGGGCATGGAGGGGTCATGCTGTTTTGGGCCAAAAACTACTGAACACTCAGTGTGGTGTGGGCAGGTGTGCTCGTAAATCACCCATCATATTTTAACATTTAAAACATGTTAAAAGAACTCCCCCCGCAAAAAAAATCCACTGAAGTCAAACATAGCCCCTCACAACACTAGCTGGTACACTGATGCCAATGGGTTCCTAGAATACTTACATAGCAGGGAAAGCCTGTACTACAAGGGGCCTGCCCTCCAAAAAATAATTTCAGGTTTTTTTGGGTCTCCCTCATATATTACTATAAAATTATCTACTTGTTTAAGTATTTGTCCTAACTCTCCAGGATAAACCTATATGTCATCAGAGCAGGAACCACGTGATATCCTTGTCACTCTACCTTTCCCAATGTACAGCTAAGTTCCAAACATAGGAAAAGTCCAAGAGATACTTTTTGAATTGAAATTTATTTCAAAGATATAGTAGGCTTTACTTCTTCAAGAACTATTTACTCAATAATTAACACATTTCTTCCAAATTAAGAGCCTCTACTTTGAATTTAATGAAGGCTAATTTACTTCTGGAGTTAACACAGCCTTGCTCAGCAGCCTCCAGCACCTGTATACTTGAATTAGCAACTAAATCTCTGGTTTAGGAAAATCAGATAAATGAAACTATATGCAAAATTGAGACAAGTAGAGAGATCCAGGAACATCATTTATTTCCTAATGCAACCATTCCCCCTTAAATATATGAAAGGCAAAGACATGCAAATGAACTGGGGTCTAAAAATTACCCTTTAAAAAAAAATCACTAATCATTATGAGGGAAGAGAACATTGCTCTAAAGAACGTCAGATGTATTTGCTGAAAGATGAATGAGCCCCTGTCATTTCTTAGCACAAGTAGGAGTTGTGTGTGTATTAAAATGAGAACACATTATAATTCTAAGAAGGAAAAGGAGCTATTATTTCACTTTTCAACATACAGAAATTTAAATTCATATTCCAGACAATGAGTCAAATGATCCCCCATCCCAATGAATTTTGTATGAAGAAGGGAAATGTTGCATCGTATATTTCCACATCTCTGTGACCCAACCTCAGAGTAAAGTCTTTCCCTCTCAGACAAATTAAAAAAATAAGTCCATTGAATCCCAAAATAACTTAAAACCTTTGGGACCCCATCCACACTGCTGAGAAGGCCCCTAAATTGTTCTCTCTGCTCCAGCACTGTACTTTTCACGGGGAGCTGATGAATCAGACTGGACAGGACCACATGGTCTCTGAAATTCCTCAGGAGAATCTTGATTACACCAATTAGTGAGGCCGTACACAGAAGCAGTGAATCAGACAGCCTCACAACCCAGCACAAGTCAGCAGGGCTAGAAAACCAAGGCCATTAGCTCCTGCTGTTTCCTAGCTCTCAAAGAATCAAATCCATGCTGGTTGTGAAAGACATTGACCACTTTATACAATCAGCCACAGATCATTTTAAACGGGGCTGTGAGAGATGCAATGCAGTGGAGAACCCCAAAATCAGTAATAGCCACATTTAGAATTCACTGGAGGTTGTTTTGTGGAACAACAATCTAACTTCTCAAATACAATTATCCTAGGCTAACTTGAACATTTCCTCTGAGCTCCCTGAGCCAAACAGCATCAGGAAACATATGTACCAGGGCATGTGGGTAAAGTTCATCTGAGCATTGGTCTGCATCTACTGGAGTGGGTGAGCTCGTATGGGTAGACTGAGTCCCGGGCTAAGAACTGGTTCGGAGTTTGGTGTAGTTGACGTCTATCTATACCCTTTCATTCATTCAGTCATTTACACCTGACTCCTGAGCCTGGGCCTCAACACTTTCCAGAATCTAGCCCTCTCCTTATTTATTCATTCCGCCTACATTGACTGATTTACTCACATGTGAGGCCTTTATTCTGGCTTTCCTTTCCTTTTCCTGGTGCCTACTTACCTAAATGCTATACATTCTCCACAACTCCATGGCCCAGACCAAGCTCCACGTCCTGAAGAAGCCAAACCTGACCAACTCCAGCCAACAAAGTCTCACGTTATTCCCTGAATACTGGGTATCAGGGCAGTTGTTGGTTGAGCTCAGATAATATTCCAGGTACTATGCTCAACGTTTAATGTAATTGACCTGATTTAATTTTCCTATGCTAGGTAAATATCATTACCTCCACTTTCTTGATGAGAAAACTGAGACCTGAGAGGAAAAGTATCTTGCCCAGATCACACAGTGAGTAAATGGTGAACGCAAACTCACATCTGTCTGACAGTAGAGGTTGGACAATCAGGGGTCACCAAACTCTTCCATAAATAAGCAGATAGCAAATATTTTTTGCAGGCCTCACATTCTCTGTCTCAACTCTGCCTGTCATCATAGTATAAAAGTAGCCATGATCGTACATTTTAAAACGAAAAATTGTCTGGACATGGTGGCTCACAATCATAATCCCAATGCTTTGGGAGGCCAAGGCAGGAGGATCACTTGAGGCCAAGAGTTCAAGAATAGCCTGGGCAACATAGCGAGATCTTGTCCTTACCCCCTCCCCAAATTTTTTTTTTAATTTGCTGGGCATGGTAGTATTTGCCTGTAGTCCTACCTACTCACGAGAGGTAGGCAGGAGGATCACTTGAGCCTAGGTGTTTGAGGTTACAGTAAGCTATGATTGTGCCACTCCAGCCTCAGTGACAGAGCAAGACTCCATCTAAAACAAACCAACCAACCAACCCACACACACCAGAAAGAAAAAAAAATCTTTTTCTACAGGAAACATGTCCCCTAAGTAAAGCCAAAGGGCTCTAAGTTCCATGGCAATGCTCTTCCCAGGCCAGTAGACATACTCTAGACTCACCCACTGGTAACAGCAACCTGTTAGAAGCCAGATTCTGTTTCCCAAGACCTCACAACAACCCTCCCACGAGGCAGAGGCCATTACTATCTATCCTCATGTAAACAGACGTGCTTCAAGAAGGCCGGAGATTTCACAAGGTCACCTCAACAGTTAAGTGTGGACTAGAGTGTGACATAAGAACTGCATTTTCCACCCCCACAGCCTGCGTATGCCCAGGCTGATAGAAGCTGGAAGCAGCACCTCTTCAATATGAGCAACCAGAATGGAGTCCTGGTCTCCTTGCTGCTCGGCCACCCATGTGTGTCCACAGGAGACATTTGCTGGGTCTCTGCAGCCTCCGGTTTCCAACATGGGTCTCACAGACTGACAAGCAGATCCATAGAGTACACCTCTCACTGTTTTAAACAGGCAGAAAACATATTTCACTTAACTAAAGATCAAGGGTCATTTCAGAAGGCCTGATTTCACGTTCCATTGTTAAATTTTAATGAGCTATTACATTCACTGGAATGAGTGATCTGAGGAATGAATTACATTACATCCCATAACATATTTTTTTTAAATCTAAATGAATATTGCAAGTCTCAAGAAAATCAATTCCCAGAGCAACTTCCATTTTTGGTTCCTGTTTTGGGTGTGCCTGATCCTACCAAACCACATTGTCCATGTAACATTTCCTCTTCCATCAGACTCCCTCTGCCCTAATTTTGCAAATAAAGGATAAAGACAAGCCCCATGCTGACTGAGCAGAGAAAAGAGGAAGTGGGTCCTGATAACAAGGGGGAAAAAATCCCTATGGGTTGATAGTAGAGCACATATAGCTTTAGAGGCAGAAAATGAGTTTACTGTTGAAGTGAACTTGGGCCCCACTAATCTTCAAGTTCCTCATCTGGAACATGAGAACAAAAATGACTATGGTGCAGGTTTCTGATTAAATAAAACAATATTTATAAAGCAACAGACCCAAACATAGTCGCTATCCTCCTCTTTTTCCTCTTATATATTTTATTTTTAAACCACATGAAATGGAATAACTATTACAGTGTCTGTTGTTTTACATTCCTTGCATATTCTTTTAAACTTCCAAATAGTCACTGGCATGAAGTAAAAGAGGCACTAAGACACAATTACATTGGAATTGTCTACAGTGGTGATCTTTCTAGATTTTTTTGAGGTTCACAGTCAAGTGTATGAAATAGTTGAAAGATCAGAGCCTATTTTAATCTTGCTTACATACCGAGTGTGGTGAACATGAAGCAAATATCACCTGCCTGACCACACAATAGATTTGTTTCTAAAAGGCAACTACATCCAAAAATGTACAGTAGATGCCAAATCAAGCCAGTGGCTTACACTATGGGACCTAAAGCCAGACTCCTTGGTATATATCTCAATTCTTCCACTTAGTAATTAAGAATGTGGGCAAGTCTCCAGTCTTTCCAAGTCTTGGTATCCTCATCTGTAATATGCGATGACAGTACTTGCCCCATGAATTTGTTGTGAGGATGAAATGAGATAATGCATGTAAAGCATTTAATATGCTACTTGACTCCCTGTGAGAATTTAATGCATTGGAGTTTTTAGCAATATATGCCAATTTTGCACATGCACATACCATTGCAAATTCATGCACACACATGTAAAAATGAATTTAATATAACAAATGTAGACCTGTGGGTTATTATTAATGTCGACTTGTTATCATTGAGGAAATAGTAAGGAATATGCAGTTCTGAAAGAAAAGCTGAAAGAGAATGCCAAGCAATCAAATTGCCAAGCAATAAAATTACTGGGTAGAGTGGAAGGTCTAAAATGATACTTGACAAGAGGCTAACTCAACTGGTAGAAATTTATTTTAACATGTGTACACATGTTTATTAACTTGCAAATGTGTGCACATGTGCAAAATCTGGCATATTTGCTAAAAACTCTATCATATTAGAATCGTGTCTCATGCATCTAGCCAGACTGGGGAGTCTATCACAGAAAAACAGTCAAGTTAAAATTGGATCATTACTGTCCAAAGGAAGGCAGTTTCTCAATTTCCTTTTTTCCTTTCTCTACTTCTTGTCACCCTCCCACAAATGAATTTGCTTACCCATGCCAAGAATATACAGCTCAGAAATGAAATCAGAAAAAAAAAGCAAAAATGAAAAAGAAAGACCTAGGAGAATAGGATTTCAGAGGAAGTAATTAAAAAGCAGTACTATATGATCAGATACCCATTGACACAATAAACACTGTGAGCTGCTCCACAAAAGATATTCTATCAGCTGTTCAGTGTTGTCTCTAATCTTTGTAACTGATGTGCAAAGTAAATATATTCTTACTTTCAGTTCATAGATCAGAAAACCAAGACTTTTACAGACAAAGTGACTTGGCCAAGACCACATAGCCAGTACCTTAGTCCATTTGTGCTGCTATAACAGAATACCTGAGGCTAGGTAATTTTTAAAGAAAAGAGGTTTATTTGGCTCATCTCTGTACAAGAAACATGGCACCAACTCTGCTTCTGATGAGGACCTCAGGAAACTTCCACTCATGATGGAAGGCAAATGGGAGCCATGTGTACAGATCACATGGTGAGAGAGAAAGCAACAGAGAAAGGAGGTGGTGCCAGGCTCCTTTCAACAACCAGATCTCTGGAGAACTAATAAAGCAAGAGCTCACTCATTACTATGAAGACAGCACCAGGCCGTTCATGAGAGCTGCTCCTACAACCCAAATAGCTCCCATTAAGCCCCATCTCCAACCCTGGGGATCAAATTTCAACATGAGATTTAGAGGGGGTCAGATATATAAACCACAGTAGACAGTAAATGGTAAGTCAGGATTTGAACCCTACCCTCACTGATAACAAGTCTTCTTAATAGTCTCTGTCACTTTTCTAGGCTCTGTGGATGTGGCCCTGTATATAGAACCTAAGTTTGGCTCTTGCCCTCCAGGAGCATATAGTTTCATGGGATGCAAAAATAGAAGCAAGTAATGATGACACCATGTGAAAGCATAGTCTCCAGAACTAAAAAATAAATATTATAGGAGCTCCAATGAGGAAGAGACTCAACCCAGGGATGAAGAAAGCTTCACAGAGAAGCAGTATAAGAGCTGAGCACTGCAGTTTCTTTCACCCATGCCAACTCTGGCATGTCACCCTTTCTTTTCTTCCTTCTCTAATAAACTTTGAAAACTTTTTTTTTTTTTTTAAATCAAATAAATGAAGAGCTGGGTACTAAAGGACGAATAAGAGTTTGCTAACCAGAAAGAAGGAAATGGGTATGCAGGCTGGGGTCATCATGCAAATAGAAGCATGGAGGTAAGAAAGATCCTCACATGTTGGAGGCAGTAAGATGGGAGGTATATGACTCAGCTGTGAGAAAAATGCAAATGGGCTGGAGACAAAAACCAGAGACTGATTGTAAAAATGCTTGTAGGTCATTCTATGGAGAGTAGAGTAGACATATTTCAGCAGAAAGAGACTAGTGAGGCAGCTGTTGTACCAGGACAGACTAGAGAAGATGAAGGATAATGACGAGGTAAACTGAAGGCACAATCATAAGGTAGGGAGGTCCTGGGAGATAAGGATGCCAAAGACTGACATGGAACATGTGGAAGGAAGAATGATGCCTGCTCAAACAGTCCAACAAGGCAAAAACAGCCCACCAGAGAAACAGAAATTTACGATTCTCAATACTTAGGACATGAAGTGAAAGTAAAGGAAGCTCAAGCATATTTGATTTAGACCAAGAAAAAGGGAGAGTGAAAAGGGAAAAGTAAAAATGATGGCAGTTGGCACAAGACCTTTAATAGAGATCAACAAAACCCAAAATATAAAAGGTCATGACTCAATCAAAATATTAGTTGGGGGTGGTGGCACACGCCTGTGGTTCCAGCTACTTGGAAGGCTGAGGTGGAAGGATCGCCTGAGCCCAGTAGATCGAGGCTGTGGTAGCCATGAGCATGCAACTGTACTCCAGCCTGGGCGACAGAATGAGGCTCCTATTCAAAAAAAAAAAGAAGAAGAAGAGGCTTAAAGCAACCAAAAAATAAAAACAAACAGTGAGTCTGGTTTAGAGGTGAGGCCACTGCACCATGGAATACACAGAAGGACATGAAGAAGTCCATTAGGCACCATTAGTAAGAGTGGATGATGGCTGCCAAGCCAAGTAGAATGGTGCATATCGCTGTAGGCACAGGGGTCATGCCCCCAGGGTGGTTTTCTGAGAGGTGTGGGTGCAAAGGTACATGTAACCTAGGAAACACTGAGATCTGCAATAACAGCACAACTTCCTTGTAATCCCCAGTATTGCTGCCATGATGTTGGTTGCTAGTTGTGACTCATACTCAAGAATCAAACGTTCTCCCAAAAGCCCTGTTTTAATTATACACGCCACTTCTGCAAAAAGGAAGGTGATGCCTTCCCACTTATGCAAGCAGAGCTTTAAAGCCCAGACAATCCTCTGTCTAGAGAATTCAAGAAATTTCCCAATAATACAAAATAAAGACTGAACACCGTATCTCTTGCTAAATGGAAAAAAGGCCACTAGTTGACTAAAACCAGAGAGGAAGGGAAAAAGAGAGAGAGTGAGGGAACAAGGGAGGGAGAGAGCAGGAAAGGGAGGTTCATAGACCAAGCTGAGGAATTTTAAGTGTTAGAACTTCAAGGTTCCTTAGAGATCACCTTGTCCAACTTCCTGTTTAATAGATAAGGAAAATAGGCCAAAATAATACAAATTGGCTGGGCACAGTGACTGACGCCTGTAATCCCAGCATACTTTTGGAGGCCAAGGCAGGAAGATCACTTGAACCCAGGAGTTCAAGACCAGCCTAGGCAACATAGAAAGACTTCGTCCCTACAAAAAGATTTTAAAAACTAGCTGGGCATGGTGGAACACACCTGTAGTTCCAGTTAATTGAGAAGTTCAAGCAAAAGAATCGCCTGAACCCAGGAGGACGAAGTTGCAGTAAGCCAGGATCATGCCACTTAACTCCAGCCTGAGCAACAGAATGAGATCCCAACTCAAAAAAAAATTGAATTGGGCAAAACTACAAATTAGTCTTCCAGCCTTCAGTCCAGTATTTCTCAAAGTCTGAAAACTATCTGCATAAAAATCAATCAGGACACAGGTTTAAAATGCATATTCCTTGGCCTAGTCTAAGATCCAGTGGGGGAGAACCTTTGGGGTGGGACCAGGGAATCTGTATTTTTATAAACACTGATAAGGACTCTAATGTTTACTCAAACTTAAAGACTGGGGCTTCTGAAATCCAAAGTCCCAGGCCTCTTCCATACCTTTCTGAAACAGAAATTTCATCATGTCATTCTCCTGCTGAAAGAAAGAAGGAAAGAGAAAGAAGAGGTGGGAGAGAGGGAAGGAAGAAAACTTTACTATTCGCTCGTTGCCTACAGAACAAAAATCCAAATTCTGTAATGTGGTTTATAAAACTCAGCTCACCTCCTCTGCCTAACCCCTGCCTAACCAGGAACACTCCCACAATATACTGTTAAATGAAAGAATAGGCTACAAAGCAGTATGTACATCATCTTATGCTAAGTGAGTAAGCCAGACATAGAAAAACAAATATTATAGGCTTCCACATATATGAAACACCTGGAACATGCAAATTCATACAGACAGAAAATAGACTGAAGGTTACTGGAGCTGGGGGGAAGTGGAAATGGGAAATGATTGCTAAGCAGTTACAGAATTTCTGTTTGTGGTGATGAAAAAGTTGGGAAAATAGTGGCAAGCACTGCCCAACATTGTGAATATAAATAACACCATTAAATTGTATACTTTAAAATGATTAAAATTTTATGTTATACAAAAACCACAATTTTTTTAAATTAAAAATGTAAACATACCAACAACTAGTGAATTGTGCACCTTAAATGGGTGAGCTGTATTGTATATAAGTTATATCTCAATAAAGCTGTTTTTAAAAATGTACAATATGTATCTGAAATATTAGTGCAGGAAAAAGGCAGGGAGCATATGCCCCTAACAGGGATTACTCTGGATGGCAAGAGGCACGGGAGTTGTTTTCTTTTCTGAGCTTTTCTACATTTTCCCATTTATACATAATGAGCTTTGTTGTGTTGCCTTTGTATCCAGAAGAAGAAGAATAATTGTCAGTTTTTAAACAGTAAAACTTTAAACAAGATAAAAATAAGATATAAGCCCCAGTCCTCTCCTGTTGGGATTATAACATGAGATAGTAGTAGAATGCCAGAGGGGAGGGATCCTGGGCACCTAGTGCTGCCAGCATTCTTCTTCACTGGGTGAGTCCCTGGCCACTTCAGCATGTGTGCTTATGCTGCTGTGCCTTGGTGGCCAAAAGAGCTTAATGGTGCAGCCAAGGACTCAGGAGGAGGACTGCTTGGGTTCCACCACTCACCAAGCACTTCTCTGAGTCTCTGTTTCCTCACCTGAGCAATGGGAATAATAATGGCATCTACTTCGTAAAGTTAACAAGAAAGTAAATGAGATAATTTATAAGACATGCTTAAAACAATGTCTGATACCCAGTATTGACTGAAGTGTTTAGTCAACTATTGACTGCTATTATTTTTATTGCTGCTGTTGCTATATGACAATCTCATGAATATAGTCATGCACAACTTAACAGTGTTATGGTCAATGACTGACTACATATAAAATGGTGGTCCCCTAAGATTATAGTACTGTATTTTTATTATACTTTTTCTATGTTCAGAAACACAAATACTTACCATTGTGTTACAATTGCCTACAGTATTCAGGACAGTAACATGCATACAAGTTTATATCCTAGGAGATCTGAGCTATACTACTAGCCTACATGTGAAGTAGGCTATATGATCTAGGTGTGTATAAGTATACTCCACAATGTTTACACAGCAACACAATCAGCTAACAACACATTTCTCAGAACCTATCCCATAGCTAAGTACGCATGACTACATTTGTTATCTATCACCCACCAGTTCAGGGACCGTCAAACCATGGTCCAAGGGCCAAATCCAACCCACCACCTGTTTTGTGTGGCCTACAAGCTAAGAATAGTTTTTACATTTTTAAATGGTTAAAAAAAAAAAAAAAAGAAGAATGTCATTTCATGACACATGGAGATTATATAAAATTCAAATTCTAGCATAAATAACAAAGTTTTATTGGAACACAGCCACTTTATTATTTTATGTATTTCCTATGTCTGCTTTCCTGCACTTGCAACAAAGCCCTTCTAGCCTGCAAAGCCTCAAATATTTACTATCTGGTCCTTTACAGAAAATGTTTGCTAGGGAATAAACTCTCTGGAAGCAAAGACCAGCCCTTGTTCATTTAGAGTTAGTTTACAGTTAGATCAGACTGGAATTCATACTTACTGACAGACTGCATATACACACACACATGGCCAGACCATGTATGATAATAGAACTCTGACCCATGACCTCTGCAGCAACCAGCCGGGAAAGCTGAACCACAATCCCTGCAGTAATCTGCCCAGAATGGTCAGGACTTGGTCAATAACTGCCCACTTCCTTGTTTTTTATCACTGCTTCCAACCAAGTATTCGCCCCAAACCAATCACATGAGATGCCCTGCTTCTAGTTAGCTCACCTCCAGCTTCCTCTTGCCAGCAACCTCCGATCAAAGTGCATGCACCTGAAAGCTTCTCTTTTTTGACTGTAAATCTTTCCCACTCCACTGCTTGCCTTTGAGTCTCAGCCAAACATGAAGAATAGGGACAGCCTCCCTTGCTATAGCCAGCTCTGAATAAAAAACATCTGTTCGGTCTCCTTTGGGTGATCTTTGTTTACTTCCAGTTAACCTGGAGGCTCCTGAGATATGTTTTGCACTGCCTATTGCCATGAACTCCAGTCTTCAACCAGATGTGGCACCCACAGAGGCCCCTCGTGCCTTGCTGCTTGCAGGCTCTCACAGGCTGTCAGGACTGTGGAGATACAGTAAGTCAGCACCACATCTGAATTCCCCTGTCTTTGTATTGAGTCCCTAGGCTGTTTATTCTCCACTTGGAAATACATCACTTTTGTTATTGGTTCCCATTTGGAACACTTAGGCCATTCCTTTTTAATCATTTTTGCTCTCCTCTATCTTTCTATTTCATGTTGTACTGTCTCTGTTGTTTGTCATAAGAGAATCGCAAGGTAGAACATGCACGGGCCTTTCTTGGCTGTTGTTTGAGCCAGCTTCACAGATGGGTGATTCTGTGCTTCTCACCAGATCAGCGTCCATTTCACAAACTTTTCTGTGAGTCACCAATAACACTGGATAAAGTCCTACTTTTATTTCTACTTTGTGTCCTGAAAGCTTGGCTTTCATCCTGAGAGAGCATTCTCTCTGGTTTTCCTGCTGGGAGGACGCAGATTGTCAGGTCCACATTTGGAGGCAGCCAACTGTGAGACTGGGGCTTTGAGACACTAAGTACACAAGCATCACTTTCAACCAACTGTTGCTGCCTTTCATGGGGTCACCTAAGTCTAATTTCTCTCCTCCTTCTGAAAATGTCTTGCCTTTTATATGTACTCTCATTACAATCCTAAATCTTGCACCTATCATATCTAATTTCACCAAAGTCATCGTCAATGGATACTCTAGGGAACAGGTGACTTAAACAAAACTCTTTATTTGAAAGGTCCTTAGGAAAGAAAGGAGAATATGATTTCTCAGGCCCAATAGGCAGCCTTTTTTATTAGCCTACAGAAACATCCAAACAAAATTCTAATTCAAAAATGCTTCACTAAAGGATTATTTGGCCAAAGCTAATAAGCAAGTAGACAATCTTAAGCAACACAAACTAGACTCATTTCCCTAGTAAATTATCCCCCTCCTTGTTGCCCAGTTGCCTCCTAATATCCAGTTCTCCCTCTGTCCCTTTATTCTTTTGATCTCTCTCCCTCTGCACCTCTGTCAACTCCTTTTCCCCTTGACCAAGCCCCCTACCTTTCTCAACAACTCTCCTAAAACTCCAAGATGTCAGTTATGTTTAAAGATCCACCCCAACCATGAGGCAGGTATTCAGACCATTGCAGAATTTAAACGTTGGACCCAAACTGAATGAAGAGCTATAATTAAGGGTCACATAAATCCAGACAAGACCAGCAACTATTTATAGAAGAACTTAGAATTATTTTAAGTTCATTCAACCCAGGGTTACCAGACTTTATCAACTTGTACACACTGATGTAAATCCAAATCCTGAATAACAACAGCTAATTGGACTGTCCCAGAAAGACATCTACAGAATCTCTCTTTCCACAATAAGCAAAGGGTTAAAAAAAAATCAGGAGGCTTAGGTGGGAACATCACTGAGTCCAGGCGTTTAAGTCAAACTTGGGCAACATAGCAAGACCCCAACTCCAAGGGAAAAACAGCCTGAAAAGTAGGACAAAATCTTCCAAAAGTCATAACCAACATATTTTTAAAAAATGACTGGACCATAATACAATCATGCAAACAGAGGAACAAATGAAACTGTAGGAGATTTTCAGACTAGATGAGATGATAACTTTCAACAACATTCAGGAGTTAAAGATACTGATTTAATAGCTGCTCTTTCATCTTGGCCAAAGGTACTCCCACTAGCCCTTATGGCCATGCAGTCCACTCCCTCAGGAACATAGTGGCTCTCTTCCCATGAATGGGCAATTGGAAGGCCCGAGTGTATAGGGATTTCTCTCAAATACTAGATTCTGTCTTGCACACTGACATATTACGACAGACTCATGCACTGCACCCAGCCTGTCACCAAGAGGTTAAGGCTCCCTTCCCACAACATCTGCTTAAATAGCCTCTTCATAACCTTCAACCAGGAGATTTGTCTATTGGGAAAAAAAAATCAGAAAAACAACTGATGTTGAACCCTGTTGAAAGAGACCTCCTCAGGTACTATTAGCAATAAATACAGCTGTGAAACACCAAAAAGACAATGTATGTGTTCACAATGCAGAATTCCACAAAACTGGAAGGCTACTCCAAAATGGGACCAGTCTTCAAAGGTCGAGAGCTGATAACCTTGAATAGGGGACAGCTCCCACCAAGGCACTGCACCAAGAACCCTGTCTAATTTCAGTTTTGTTTTTTCATCTGCCTACTTGTAATCATTCTTTTTATCTTCTACAAACTCTGGGTTATTGTTCACCCATAATGGTCTGAAAAAAAAAAGATCTTTCCTCTTCATTGTAATTGTTAGGTCAGAAAATAGTCATTCTTAGATTATCCCAAACGGTAGCCACTCCCTCAATCTTAATGGACATGGCATCCATCACTGGATCCCCACAATAAAATCCTCTAGGCAATTCCAGTCTCATGAAATGAGACCATAGGGAAACTCAGTCCACGTCATTTCCACTTACACTCATGTTTTAAAATGACCTTAAGCAAATCAGTTCATGACTCTGCAACTTTCTCTCTCTGCAAGAAAAAGAAAAAGGACTAATTATTACAATCCATTATTCAGACTCTAGTTCCACATTTGAATTCAACAAATTTCCTAGAGTAATGGTCCAAATACTTACCACCTGGAGAAGACTCTTAGAAATGCAAATATGCAACCCAGTTAATGGATGCTTTGGTTCTGATGCTGTGTAATGAATAATTCCTTTTGTCATCTCTACAGGCACCTACTGGATACTACTTCTTTTGAGGTCAAGAAGCCTGATATGCCTGCCTCACACTAAAACCTAAGTGCACTAAAGTGTATGCACTTGAGGAATCATATCCTAAGACTCATCCTTGCACAGGGACACTAAATCTATAAATCACCAAGGCTGGATGTGAGCTCCAAAATGAGGCCACCCTTAATTTATTCTGGCACTCTACACGAGTAAATTACTGACTCACTCTTTATGCAAACAATCAGAAAGTAGTGTCCCCAGTGACAGAAATCTCACAAATGGAAACAACGGTAAGAAACCTATTGCTAATTCTGGCAAAAGTTATTAATGACACCACTTCTGCCCTAGATGGAAAACAGATCAGTCTCGCATCATTGGCATAAGTAGTGATGGGCAGTTGTATAGCTCTAGACTTCTTGTTGGCTAGTCATGGTGGCATCTGTGCCATTGCTAATACTCCTTGCTATACTTGCATCAAGGAGCAGGAAAGGTAGAATGGACTAAATATTGCCTTAAGGAAAAAGTTAGTTGGCCTTCCAAGACTGATCCTCATGGACTATGGAATCTTTTCTCTTGATTTTTGTTAAGAAATTAGTGTTCCCAGCTACGAAGCAACTTACAGAGACTATTAATTGTTCTCATTTTTGCCACTGTGGTATAGTGTTTTATCCAGAGCCTTAAATGTTTCTACACAGCCAGTTTCTTATGAAATTACTGTCATGATAACACAATAATACAAAGGTCAAGAAGTTCTTGCAAGACATTTGGCTACGGAGACAACTGGATAATCTCTGAGAAGCAAAGGTCTGGATTCTAGCTTTTCTAGAAATGATCAACCACATGAGCCAGAAAATGAAGAAAAGAGAAACCTGAGAGACTGAATGTACAAAAGAGCGTGGCCAGACCGTATGTGACAATAGAACATTGACCAAAAACCTCTGCAGCAATCAGCCACGACAGTCAAGATTTGGTCGATGACAGGCAGCTTCCCTATTTTTTAACCCTACTTTAACTCAGGGCCAATCAGAGGAAGCCAAATATCCTCCCCAAACTGATCACACAAGATGTTTTACTTTTAATTGGCCCGTCTGCAGCTTCCCCACGCCAGCAATCTCCAATCAAAACATATAATTGAAGGCTCCTCTTTTTTTCACTTTTTTGCAAGATTTCATTGTAAAGTTTTCACACTCGACCATTTGCCTCTGAGAATCTCTGTCAAGCACAAGTAATGATGCCCGCCTGTCTTGTTATAGCAAGCTCTGAATAAATAACCTCTGTTCTCATTTGGGTAATTACCATGTATTACACATTACACATAACCACATGCACACACATATGCAGGACGATGTGCAAGACACTAGAAATCCCAGCAACCATATATAGAGGGCCACTCTCAGTGAGGTAGTACATTCTCACCTCTCTGCCTCACTCCCCAAAGGCCCAACCTGCTACCACCTATAAATAACTCATTCCTTCCTAAATAGGCAAGCCTGTTGTCATTGGCTGGCCCATCATCAAGCTCAAACTTGGAGCTTCCCAAACATATGCCAGGGCCTAACCACAAATGTGTTACCAGTGTGCTGAGAAGGCATTGATTCGCATGCCACTAAGCTAGGCAGGCATCCCTAGCCACGGGCAGCCTCACCTGCTCACTCCGGTCTGACACACAAACATGACCATTTTCTGTGTATGCCACGGTTTGAGAAAGCAGAGAAGGCACTAAGAAGCCTCTGTGCCACCCAACCTTTGAATCACTCATGCATGTGTTAGCCTCTGCCCTGGAAAGGAATTTGCATGGGCCTGTGGGGCTTCAACAAGATGCTTAAAATAAAAGGCACATAAATATGATGCTTTTGATGGCTAAGAGAGTTGCTCCCCCAGGGAAATGAGCTGAAGAGTTCCATGTTTTCAAATTCTGAGAACAGTACAAGCTGCAGCATGGCTCCAAACAGGTGGGGCCCATCATATTCCCACCTTCCCAATGATAGTAGTACATCTAAACTATGTTGATTGACTTTAAGTCATATTGCTAAGGCTAATTATCATCATATCAGTACACTCTAACACTCAAAGAACTCTCACTGTATTGCAGACATGACTGCTAAATACTTCACTTTTTTTGTTTTTGTTTTTGTTCTTGTTTTTCTCAATCTCCACAACAGCCTGCTAATGCAGGTTCTATTAATGAACCCATTGCACAGACGAGGACAGGGAAGCTAAGAAAATTAGAGCAAGGTCACACAACAGAACAGGAGTTACAGCTCCATTCTACTCTGTTAGGCTTCATACTCCAAACTGTTAACCTCTAATTCCCATATATGACTGACCACACAAGTTAGTAACTCAGGCAGGATATCTTAATAGGAAGAATAACAAATATATAAAAGAGAGAGAAAATGTATCATTATTCAGCAACTGAAAATTAAATTCTAATTTTTATCAAGTCAGCTGTTAATACTACATCCATTTTAATTACATACTTATACTGTGCCTTGACAAATACAGACAAATATAAATTCCTTTTAATGATTAACTTTACTGGGGTTTTAAAATTAACTTTGTATCAGCAATTGTCTTCTGAATTATTTGAGATCACCACTTAAGTAATTTCATATAATAGTCTACTTTACACACCAAAGCAGCATCTTTTAGCCTAATATTAATGGGAATTTAACTAATATATTTTAATCATAACGATCCCATAAAATTACATGAAAGCCAGGCTGATATTAATAAACAATATCTAGAAATCATACTAATATGTGTGAAAGAACATAACATGGAGTCAATATACCCAATGATCTGCCATTTTACAATATAGTTCACTTTAATTTACCCTCTAATCCACTAAGGACAAAACTGATTTCTCAGAGGTAACTATTGATAATTGCCTTACAACCCACTCCTCAGCTTGTTTCGTAAACAAGTTAACCTAATCAGCCCTTCATGACAGGGATAGACCCCATCACCATGGCAGCAATCATATGATTAACCCACCATCTGCCTGCTGTCCATCACCTGAATCAGTACCTGTGCTTACCTGTCCCCTCTATGATGATATGAAACAGAGCACCACCCAACCACCTTGACAACTTTCCCCCATCAAAGGGAAAGTTGAAAAGAATTTGACTCGCCGGGCTCAGTGGCTCAGCCTGTAATCCCGCGCCTTTGGAAGGCTGAGGTGAGTGGATTGCCTGAGCCTGTGGGTTCGAGACCCGCCTGGGCAGTGAGACCTCATCTCTACAATAAATAAAAATAAAAATAAAAATCAGTCGGGCGTGGTA
>NW_007253679.1:425796-434562 GCF_000164805.1 Carlito syrichta | reverse complement strand
CTTCCATTTCCTCTCCATTGGCCATTACCTTGCTAAGCTATGACCAGGCTATGTTTTCCTAAGCTTTGGTCCTCCCTCCTACCTTGAGAAGGTGAATCTGTTCTCTCTCTCTCTCTCTCTCTCTCTCTCTCTAATTTATTTTCTAAATAAACTATATTTTCCAAGCTAACTTCTGTGCAATTCTTTGCATCTTTCACAGGGCACCAAATCGCACAACCCCACCCTGGCAGTTCTGACCTCACATTTTAGAGGCCCTACTGGGATTTTTAACCTAACAATGTGTGTATGCTCTCAGAAAAAGTAGTAACTTGCTACTTTTATACAGAATCAATTTCTACAAGCTAAAAAGGGAAAGGAATTTAAAAGTCATTTAGTCTATTCAACCTTAGGATGTGTTACTTCCTAAATTTGAATACATGATATGAATAGTCTGGGGCATCATCCTATCACAAAAGCATACTTAAGTTCAACAGAAGATTAGCCAGAAAGCTTTTGGGCTTCCCCATCTCACCATCCCCACCCCTCCAGATTTTACACTGGAAACAGACAGCAGCACGTGAGTCTAAAACAAGAGTCGGTAATTTTTTTTTCTGCAAAGGGCCATATAGTAAATATTTTAGTCTTTGCCTGCCAAAACAGTCTCCATTCCAACTACTCATCACTGCCACTGTAGCACAAAAACAGTCATAGACAGTAAAATGTATGTGTGGCTATTATATAGACCACATTGTATTTTAATTAATTTTTAGTTTTAAATTGTATTTATTCATGTGTTTTTATTTTATAAACTTTATTTATGGACATGGAAATTTGTATTTTATGCAACTTTCATGCACTCTGAAATACTATTCTTTTGATTTTTTTTAACCAGTTAAAAAAAGTAAAATCATTCTTGCTTGGGAGCTATATAAGAACAGGAGGTGGGACTAATGTGGCCTTTGGATCCTAGTTTGCTGATCCCTGGTCTAAAGCAGAGTTGCCTCCCAGTTTTCTTTTATAATGGCACTCTCAGTCAAGTTCACAACTTGCACACTGAGTCCCATGCTGAGAATCCAGTATTTCTTTTCAAACAATAAAGTACAGCCAACACTTACTACATGTTTACTCTATGCCAGACCATGTGTGAAGTACTTAGTGTATCATTTAATTTATTCTTCCCCTCAGCCTTAAAGGTAAGTTCCATCATTATCTCCATTTTACAGATGAGGAAACTGAGATCAAGTAACTTGCCAGAGGTCATGAAACCAGTAAATGGTAGAGCTAAGTAGTCTGACTCCCCAACTCTTTTTATACCCATTATTATTTGTCTTCCTAAAGGCTTCAGTGGGGCAGAGGCAGGAGAGAAGAGGAAAAATCAACCAGGAAGCTTAAAATGAAAAAGAACAAATAGGAAACATTAACAGAGCAAAGGTCACAACCACCAAACAATAAGGAAACCTCCTACTTTTATGTATCTTTTGAAAAATGACTAGTTCTGATGATCTAAGTCTTTTAATAGTGAATGCTGCTAGTTTTAATACAACAATATTTACCACTAAGCATGAGGCAAGGAAGAAAAGTGCAGTAAATAAAGAAGTCACAATAAACAGGAGGTTATTTTAAAATATTATTCAGGAGGCAACAATCAACTGACTTTCCCCAGATGTACTTTATCGAGAGTAAGAAACACATGTGATTGTAATGGTACTTCAGTGTTCCCACAGCACCCTGTATTTCCTCTCTCATGCTAGATAGTAAGTGACCTGTTTACTGTCCCATTTCTCCCATTAGAGTAGTAAGCCAATGTTGATCCCAGTTACTACTGTATCCTCAGTGTCTAGTATAGAGCCTGCCACACGGTAAGAATTCAATATATACAGGGGGCACAAAAAAAAAAATTTATACATTTTTTAAGGGATGTTATCTATGTATTACTTCTTGAAGTTGAATTAAATTATGGTAGCAGTGTATAGTATAACATTCACTCAACCATGCTTTCACCATTTTCTTTGTCCTGCCTGCTGCATGTGATACTAGCATTCATTTGATTAATGCTATCTTTTGAGCGAACATCATACTGTGTATACATTCTTTTGCACCCCCTGTATTTGCCAAATGAGAACAATATCCCGATTTTGTGATAGTAAATATACACAGAAAAAGGCCAGAAAGGAATGCATCAAAATATAAACAATGATGGCAACTAGATGTAAGAGTATGATCCTTTTTATTTGCCTTCATATTTTGTCTGCACATACACTTGCCTACACAATGTCTATAATGCAGAGAAAGAAATGCCTGAGACTGCCATAAGACAGATCTTTGGAGCCCTATGCAGTTTATTTCTATAATATTATACTCTTAAGATTGCTGCTATAAATTTCCAAATTCAGACTTATTTATTACAGATTATCATCTCACTTGCCAATTTGACAACCTGACAACTGAATTCTTAAGCATTATGTAGAAACTTTCAAATATAAATTAAGAGACCAAGACCTGCAGAGCAATATAATGCACACAGTTACAATTGATTTTTATCTTTAAATAGAATTAATCACTTCACACATGAGGCACCCCAGAAAAGATGTCAAATGGGAGAACATACTGCATTAAAAATAACTATATGAGATTTTTTGGATTGTGGAGTAGCAACAGCTCTAAACAAACTTTGGAACACACTGAAAACTGGGTATGATGGCATGGGCCTATAGTCCCAGCTACTCAGAGGCTAAGGCAGGAGAATTACTTGAGCACAGAAGTTCGAATCCAACCTGAGCAAAATAGTGAGATCCCCATCACTAAAAAAAAAAGGGCATCGGAGCATCCAACCTACAAACCAATATTGTCCCAAAATGCAGTCAATTAAGTAGAAGGAGATTTTGCATGTATGTGTGTGAAGTTCACATTTTTATCATGAGTCACTAGATCATAAAAGCAGCAAGTTCAATCTTCTGGGAGGGAGCAGATCATCCTCCCAGAAG
This sequence comes from Carlito syrichta, assembly GCF_000164805.1. Taxonomy (NCBI): domain Eukaryota; kingdom Metazoa; phylum Chordata; class Mammalia; order Primates; family Tarsiidae; genus Carlito; species Carlito syrichta. Next base: position 431,599 of record NW_007253679.1, on the reverse strand, counting down.
CTCAGTCCCTTCCAGTTTGGAAACAAAGGCAGTCATCTGAAACTGGTTCCCAAGACTGTACTCTAGATTTATACAGATAGGAAATATTTCTTCCATAATTCCAAGTTCCAAAGAGAGTTCAAAGTCATTCACAGTCCCCAGTTTAGATTGTCATCAAATAAACCAGATGAATTGGGCTCAAACACAGGGTCCCATTCCTGCCTTGTCATGACTATACCCACAGTGTGCCCAAAACAGTTAAGGGACACCTCCACTGCAAAAGAGGCACTCTGATTCTAGCAGTCGTGCACCCATCTGAGAAGTCTTGCCTCTTAAGTTAGCCCTGGACTGCCCAAGTATAATGCAGGCCACATGTGCAATTTTACATTTTCTGGTAGCCACATTTTAAAAATAAAAAAAAAAATAGGTGAAATTAATTTCAATAATATATTTTCTTTAACTCAACATAAATAATATCTATTCATTATAAAAATCACTGAGATACTCTACATTCTGTTTTATTGTACTAAGTCTTTTAAATCCCATGTGTATGTCATACTTAAAGCACTCAGTTTGGATAGCCCACAGTTCAAATGCCCAATAGTCACATGTAGCTTGTGGCTACAATATTGCGCAGTGCAGGGTTAATGCACTTCTCCTACCTGACTACTCGGGAGAGAAGTTTTGGGCTATTACCTGTCAAGATAGCTCGCCTCTTATGAATTTAAGCTGAAGCCTAACTATACAGAGATGAAAAGCAAAATAACCTGATACAGTTTCTACTGACTCGTAAAATAATGCATACTAAGCACCTTCTTTGTGCCAAGCACTGAGCCAAGGGCTTTACATAGCTGATTCTATTTAACACTCACAACAACTCTATCAGAAGGTATACCAGTAGTCCCCAAGAAAACTGAGAAAGTTAATTTGCCTAAGGTTATATTTTAAGCAGCTGGTAGCGCTTGGATTTCAACCCAAGCAGTCTGACTCTGTAATATACAATCTACCCACTGCACCTGCTCAAAAGAGGGAGTAAAGGAAGGACAAGAGAGCAGTGGTTAAGAAATTTAGTCTGATATGAATGTGCATGTCAGAAATTAATCAAGGAGATATTTGAAAGGCTGGGACAGAAATCTAGGCTTGAGGCACAGAGGTAAGTTCACCTAAGAGTTAAGGAATGGAAGGGAGTGAGAAATATGTTCAAGAGGAAAAACAGAATTGACAACTAATTGAAAATGTTTGTGTTAACAATTGATGACAATGATGAAAAGAACTAACATATTTGGAGCCTTTGCTCTGGGCCGGGCGTTATGCTAAAGTCAGTTTCTCAAGCTCAGCCCCAGGGACTTTGGGGCTGATTAATAATTGTGGGAGCGGCCCTACACATTGTAGGAATGTTGAGCAGCACTCCTGTCCCCCCATCCACTACATGCCAGTAACAGCCCTCCATCCTCAACAAGCACAGCAATCAAAAATGTCTCTAGACATTGTCAAATGTGCCCTCGGGAGGCAAAACCACCCCCAGTCGAGAACCCTTGTGCTGAGAGCTTCACATACATTACCTCATTTATTCTTTGCAGCTGCCCTACAGGGAGGCATTATTGCTGTCCTCGCTTCACAGATCAGAAAACTGAAGGTGTGCTAGGCAGCTGACCCCAGGTCCCACTGCTAGTAAATGAAAGAACTAGTTTGTCTGATTCTGAAGCATATTTTTACTGCTACCCCTCAGTACGAGTTTCCTCCTCGTCTCCAATTCATGCAGGGATTTGCGTGCTTTCCCACTCCCTGGGCTGATCCCAAAGATGAATAGAAACAAAACGTAGCCGCAACACCCCTTGCTGAGAAGCTCTCCTCCTGCCACAGTCACCTTTTGCCTCCCCTTTCCGCTTTGTACTCTTAGCTCTATTTGTACCCATGTTTTCACAGTTAATCACCTTTCAGGAAATAGGCAGGGTATAAACGAACAGATAAAGGCTTAAAGCCTGAATAGACACTTTGGAGAATGAGTCTTCAAACTCTTAATTCAAATGTCCAACCAACTGCAATTAAAAGCCACAAATAAGTTTTTATAAGGAAATTAAGCTATCAGCATATCACCTTTGATATAAAGTAAGATGTGACCAAAAATATAAACTTCACAAATGGAGCTAAAATTCAAATTGCTACAAGTTGTAAATTTGTTCTTGAAATATCAAACACATGGGAAACAGAAGCTAATTATTTTGTCCTATTTTAGTATGTGAAAATTACTTATAATCTGCCTGTTAAACAATTCAAAATAATTTTAAATGATAATTGACTATCAAACTAGGCCAATTTACACCTACAGTCCCTCCGAAACTGCCTAGAAACTGGGACAACCACAGAAGAAAAGAAAAACACTTCCATGTGTGTCAGTTAAGTCTTTGTTTCTCAACCATCAGTCCCCAAGGTTGCAAATCAGAAAAGTTTAACTAAGCACAACTGATTAATAAGAAAGCACTTTCAGACACTGAAAGTTTTGCTTATTTGATTTGACTATGCCAAGGAAAACCCTATGATTCTCACACTTAAAACAAGTCATTATTCCAATGTTGCTCATGAGGAGTTTTTTTTTTTTTAAAGAAAAAAACTAGAGAATTTCTTCTTACCACTTCATTGTCAATATTTTTAAGTATTAGGTGATTTGTACGATGCCTAAGGAAAAGAGCTTTTGTTTTCATACTGTAGTCATCCCTTGGTATATTCTGGGGATTGTTTCTAGGAGCTCCCACAAATACCAAAATCCACACATACTCAAATCCTGCCGTTGGTCCTGTGGAACCTGCACATACAAAATGTAGACTCCCCCACCCCTACATATGCGGGTTTTACATCTTGAGAATACTGTATTTTCTATCTGCATTGGGTTGAAAGAAATCCATACAGAAGTGGAGCCTTGTAATTCAATCCATTGTTCAAGAGTCAACTGTGATTTACTTTTTTTAAAAATGTGTTGGTTAATTATAGAGAAAACACTTAGTAGCAGATCCTTCTTAATGTCTCAAAGATAAACTTGAAGAGAAAGAAAGGAAGAAAGGGAGGGAGGGAAAGAAACAGAAACAAAGAAGCAATAAAGCAAAGAGAGGGAAAGGAAACCACATAAAGAAATAGGGGGGAAAAGGAAAAGACGGGAGAGAAAAAGGAGGGGAAAGGGGTAAGAAAGAAAAACAAACAGACAAAATGATCTCTCTGCAGCTTTGTATATCTCCAAATCTACTCCCAAAATCCCTCTCAAACATCACTTCACTGTGCATTCTGGAACTCAAGCTTCTCAAGAACAAAGAACCTCTTTGCGAATGATAGCTTCCCTTTCCTGACTTGAACCATTCACCTTCCCACCCTCATAGGCAAGTACTTCACACCTTCTCCTGCAAAGTTCTAGCACCTCCTTCCCCCTGCTCACTTTCAGCTGATGACTTTCCTTTCCAACTCACCCAGAAAATGGAAGCCTCAGAAAGAATTGCCTTTACCTGCAGCCACCCCATCAACTCCCTGTCCCTCCTGTAACTCTAGACGCCCCAACCATGTGCCTATCAATGGCAGCCCCTCCCTCCTCTGTGTACCAAATCCCAAGCCCCCTCTCCCGCTCTAGGACACCTCTCCACCAGTGCCTTTTCTACCAAGTCAGACACATCAGCAGACAAATATATTGTCTTGTTTCTCACCTCAGAAACACCCTCTCTTGACCCCCTACTTCCTCCTCCACCTATTGTTCTATTTATCTCCATTCTCCAAAACTTCTTGAAAAAGTTGTCTAGGCCTCCAATTAGAATGTCACTTTTCCCTCACCATTTTCTCAAAATAGCTCTTAGCAATACTGATGTCATTGATGACCTTAATATGTCCAATGGTCAATTTTCAGTTCTCATATTACCTATCTGAAGTATTTGAAACAACTGATCACAACCTCCCTTGTGAAATGCATTTTTTCACTTGACCTCAAGGATACCCACACCCCCTTGTTTCATTCCACTTCATCTACTCAGTCTCTTAATCCTGGAATATCCCAGGGCTCAGTTTGTGGCCAGCTTCTCTTCTCTTTTGATACTATTGTATTCTATATTATACTCACTCTCTTGGTGGTCAGACATGGTCTTTCTGCTAATCAGACCCAAATTTATATTTTTAGCCTGGCTGTCTCTCTGCTGAACTCTAAACTTGCAGAGCCAAATGATTAATCATTTCCACTGGATGTCTAAGAGACATCCTAAGCTTCAGGTGCCCAAAATACAATATCTAGTTTTACTGTCCAAACCTGCTTCCCTGCAACATTTCCATCAGTACATGACAACTCCACTCTAACAGTAAGTAACCCAGGCCCCAAATCTTAAAATCATTCTCATTTTTCTCTTTTTCTTCCACCTCACATCCAATCCATCAACAGATAGTGTTATGATCAAATGCTTCCAGAATCTGACCACTTCCCACCACCTCCACTGCTACTATCCTGGCCCAGGTCACCAACCTGTCTCATCAGGACTAAAGCCTTTGCTCCCAGTCTTCCTGCTTCTACCATTACCCTCCTATGGTTTGTTTTCAACGCAGCAGCCAGAGGAATCCTGTTAAAATATTCCTGTGCTCTTCTATTCAAAAAACTCTCCAGTGGAATTTCACATAGAGCCAAACCTAGCTCCTTAAAATGGACAACAGAGTCCTCCATGTTCCGGTACCTTTCCTTTTAATCCTGTTTTACTCTTCTCATACCACAAATCACATGCTCACATCCCGTATATTATACCCTTGCTACCGTCATTGTTATTCATTGTCTGCTCCACTAGCATATAAGCTCTAGGAAGGTTTCATTTGTTTCGTACGTTTCCAGCATCTATAACAGTGCATCGTACATAGTAGGTACTCAACAAAATGTGCCAAATGCACAAATGGAAGTGTGAGAGTAAGAAAAGCATCAATATCTAAGAACTACAGATTTATTCTCATCTTTGTCATCATGTCTTTTCTTTTTCTTTTTTATTATGATAAAATATACGTAACACAAAATTTACCATTTTAAGTGTACAGTTCAGTGGCACCAAGCACATGCCCCCCCCCTTTTTTTTTTGAGTCGGGGTCTCTTTCATTCATACTGGAGTGCAGTGGTACAATCATGGCTCACTGCAGCCTTGACCTTCTGGGCCCAGGTGATCTTTCCACCTCAGCCTCTCGATTAGCTGGGACTACAGGTGTGTACCACCACACCTGGCTAACTGTTTGATTTTCTGTAAAGAGATGAGGTCTCGCTATGCTGCCTACATTCACATTTACATTATTGTGCAACTATCACTAACATTTATCTCCAGAACATGTTTCATCTTCCCAAACTGAACACTATCATCTACCCATTGAACACTATTTCCCCATTCTCCTCTTTCCCCTAGTCCATGGCAACATTCTACCTTCTGTGTCTATGAACTAGACTACTCTAGGTATCTCATTTAAGTGGAATCAGTATTTGTCCTTTTGTGACTGGCTTATGTTACTTAGCATAATGTCTTCTTTAGGTATATATTCAGAAGTGAAATTGTTGAATCATATGGTAATTACATTTTAATTTATTGAGGAACTGCCATAGTATTTTCAGGGCAGCTAAATCATTTCATATTCCCTCCATCAATGCACAAAGACAAAGATTCCAATGTCTTCCCGTACTCACCAATACTTGTAATTTTTTTATAATAACCATCCTAGTAGTTGTGAGGCAATATCTCACTGTGGCTTTGTTTTGTATTTCCCTTTTGATTAGTGATGTTCAGCATCTTTTCTTTTTTTTCTTTTTTTTTTTTTTTTTAAATTTTAATCTCCCTCT